>NC_083103.1:16615442-16877858 GCF_949774975.1 Lagenorhynchus albirostris | reverse complement strand
TTACACTTCTGGGTACTTATGTGAAGAAAACAAAAACTTATTTGAAAAGATATATGCACCCCTATGTTCATTGCAACATTATTTACAATAACCAAGATACAGAAGCAACCTAAGAGTCCATCAATAGGTGAATGGATAAAGAAGATGTGGTATATATATATATATATATATATATATATATATATATACACAATGGAATATTACTCAGTCATAAAAAGAATCACATCTTGCCATTTGCAACAACATGGATGGACCCAGAAAGTATTATTACAAGTGAAATAAGTTGAACAGAGAAAGACAAATACCATATTTCACGTATATTTGGAATCTGAAAAACAAAACAAATGAACAAACAGAAACAGGGGTTTCCCTGGTGTTGCAGTGGTTGAGAGTCCGCCTGCCGTTGCAGGGGACGTGGGTTCGTGCCCCGGTCCGGGAGGATCCCACATGCCGCGGGGCGGCTGGGCCCGTGAGCCATGGCCGCTGAGCCTGCGCGTCTGGAGCCTGTGCTCCGCAACGGGAGAGGCCACAACAGTGAGAGGTCCGCGTACCACAAAACAAAAA
Source organism: Lagenorhynchus albirostris (assembly GCF_949774975.1). NCBI lineage: Eukaryota > Metazoa > Chordata > Mammalia > Artiodactyla > Delphinidae > Lagenorhynchus > Lagenorhynchus albirostris. The sequence continues at coordinate 16,877,294 of NC_083103.1, read as the reverse complement.
CAAAAAAACAGAAACAAACTCACAGATATAGAGTACAAACTGGTGGTTGCCCAAGGGGAGGAGGATGGGGAATGGGAAAAATAGGGGAAGGGGATTAAGAGGTACAAAGCTCAGTTACAAAATACGTAAGTCACCACGGGAGGGCAATATACAGCATAGGGAATACAGTCAATAATATTGTAATACTGTTGTAGGATAATGGATGATAACTAGACATTACGATGATCATTTCATAATATACAAAATTAACAAGTCACTACGTCATACCCCTGAAGCTAATATAATATTGTAGGTCAATTATGTATCAATAAAAAAGAAAAGAAATCTTTGGTTCAGAGCAGGGGATCCTGGGTACACACTAATAAATAACGGAATAAATTACAGGCCATCCAGGAAAATAAAATAGAAGGTTTCAGGTAGAAAGAGAAACCCAAGTTGTGGAGACACTCTAGGAACAGAGCACTTACAGATCAAACAAAAATTCTTACGACTTCTAAACTCAGAAGTTTAATACAGCTTGATGTTAGAGAAAAACTCTTGTTGCTTCCAAATTTGAAAAAGGGTGGCCAAAAGATAAAATAATAATATTAATAACAATAATAATATTAGCTACAATCTACTGAGCACTTACAAGGCGCCAGCGCTCTGAAACGTGTATGCATTAGTTCATTCAAGCCTCACAGCAATCCTTACATTGCAGATACTATTATTCCCATTCAACAGGTGAGGATACAAGATTTGAGCACCTAAATTCTTGTGGATGTTTATATAGTGTGATGATTAGTTTTACGTGTCAACTTGGCTATGCTATAGTGCCCAGATATCTGGTCAAACATCAGTCTAGGTGCTGCTGTGAAAGTATTTTTTAGATGATATTAACATTTAAATCAGTAGAGTTTGAGTCAAGCAGATTATTCACCACAATTGGAGGGAGGGCTCATCTCATCAACTGAAGGTATTAGGAGAAAATAGACTGAGATCCCTGAAGGAAGATAGAATTCTGCCTCCAGACTGCCTGCAGGCTTGGGCTGCAATATCAACTCTTCCCTGGGTCTCCAGCCTGCTGACCTGTCCAGTAGAATTCACACTTGCCATGCCCCACAATCATATAACCCAATTCCTTAGAGACTCTCTCTCTTTCTCTCCTTGTCTCTCATGTACATGTATATACATATATATCCTAATGGTTCTGTTCCTCTGGAGAACCCACACATACACATAGTAACTGGAAAAGTTTGAACCTAAACTAAGACAATCTTATTACAAAGCACACCCCAAGGTTTTCTTCAACTCATAAAATTTTTTTTAGCCATTATCATTCTTTATGGGGCCTTGATACTATTGTCTGAAAACTGGCAGTAGCATTGGTTTAAAAAAAAAAACATGAGAGGTATTCTATCATTTTCTCCTAAAGAATTTATTTCTGTTGCCCACAGCCTAAATTTAATTAAGCTCAATCAAATGCCTTTGAATCCTGCCCTCCAAACCTATGTGATTTGTCATGTGCTATCTATAGTTATTTAGCTTATCATATGCTCTCTTCCCTAGGCAGGGAGACTTTAGGGAAGACTGCTCTAGCATGTCAAGGCCACTTTGAAATTCAACTGTGGGTACGCGTCTCTTGCAGTATGGGAGAAAAAGTAGGGCTAAGAGGAAGCAGAGCAGTAAGGTAGAAAGAGCAGCCTTTGCAATCAGGCAGATCTGGGTTCATATCTTGACTTTACCACATACATAAAGTTATAACCTTGAGCAAACCACTATAAGTCTCTGAACCTCAATTTCCCTACCTGTAAAATGGGGATAGCCATACCTATCTTGAAACATTGTTTTGAAAGTCAAGGAAACGTGCAAAGTAAAGCACAGTGAAGGTATTTAAGAAGTCATAGCTCTTATCATTAGCAGCACTTCCACCTTAGAATTTAAAGCCTAATGTCTGCTTCCTAAGCTCACTTATAATCAGACAACTGTTGTTGTTTGACCATATTTCATTGACATTGCTGTGACCTGAGGTGAAGGCTAAGTCTACAATTATTCCATCTCCTATCTGACTTGGCAGCATGTCACACAGAGTGCTTTAAAAACCCTGGGCTCCCTTTAGAGACCACAAAAAAGAGGGTTAAGGGTGGAATCAAAATCAATTTAGCTTCCGCCTAGGCAGCCTTTTGCTATACTGTTTCTTGAACAACATAATGGCTCTGTGGAGCTGATGACAGAGGGCAGCAGAAGAAGCAGCCTGGTTTTGATCCAAGCTTGTCTGTCGTATCTAAGCTGGCATTCCAAGGACAATAGTTTCTTTAGCACTAGGGGTAATACTTGCAGAAATGGTACTGATCAGCCAAGCTCAAGTATGCCCTGAACATCTATGTGCCAAGGTCTAGGTTATGTATACTGCCCAATGTCTATACTTTAATTCTGTAAATAAAGTTTGCTTGTTCTCAATAAAAATTAATTCATGGTCCTCATAAAATGTCTGGAAAAATCAAAAAGTAGACAGAAGAACAAAATGTTATTTGTTCTCCATAATCAAAGACAACTACTGTCAGCATTTCAGTAAATTATTTCAGTTTTTATTAATTTTGAGCATTGATGAGGTTGTTATACATTCCATTACATATTCAACCATGTAACACCCTAAACAAAGGGTTGGCAAATACAGCATGCATTGTATGCTCTGGACCACTGCCTGTTCTTGTAACTAAAATTTTATTATAACACAGCCATGTCTATTCATTTACATATTGCCTATGGTTGCAACCATACTACAATGGATTGAGAATTGAGTAGTTGACACAGAGACCATACGGTCTGGGAAGCCTAAAATACTTAACTAGCCAGATCTTTGCAGAAAAAGTTTATCAACACCAGCCCTAGGCAAATGGTCACTGAATGTATCAACTGTGAGGTGCATTGGAATTCCTACCTCCACTGCATTCTCCGTCTGCCCACATCCTACCCATCTTTCAAGGACCAATACAATCACTGCCACATCAGAAAATCTTCCTCTCATATTCCCAACTGGAAGGCAGCTCTTCCTCTTCTAATCCCCCACAGATCTTTTTTTTTTTTTTTTTTTTTTGGCTGTACGCGGGCCTCTCACTGTTGTGGCCTCTCCCGTTGTGGAGCACAGGCTCCGGAAGCGCAGGCTCAGCGGCCATGGCTCATGGGCCCAGCCGCTCTGCGGCATGTGGGATCTTCCCGGACCGGGGCACGAACCCGTGTCTCCAGCATCGGCAGGCGGACTCTCAACCACTGCGCCACCAGGGAAGCCCCCCCCCCCCACAGATCTTGATCCCTATTTTTCTTAATACTGCCTCCATTTCTACCATTTTTTACATGTATGTGTTTAATAAAGTATCTTTTTCTCATCTTCTAGACCATGTTTATTTCACATCACTGAGCTCACTATCTAGGACTTAAACACATAACTCAGTATATATTTGCTGAATAAAAGTATTAAAATATAGTCCCCAAGCTCCAAGAATGGACAACCTAGTTGAGGGAAATAACACATCACATTAAAACCACTAAGTATAGTTTGGATATAAGAATTGTTAAGAGAAGGAAGCTATGGGTTGGACTGGTATAATCAGGGAAAGCTTCTTGAAAGAGGAGGAACTGAACTGGGACTAAAAAGGTGATTTTGAACTGCACAGAGAGATAATAGGTGAAAGGCAGCAACAAAGACAGAAGGATGGAAAGTGCACAGCTTTGTTTAACACCGTGAAGAAAGATCTTGACAAGGTGGAGGGTGAGCTCAAGCAGGAGAGCGAAACATACAAAGAGATTGGGTATGAAAAGAAAAAGAAAAAGAGATTGGGTATGGCCAGAAAAATGTAGGACCTCGCAAAACAATAATACAATCACAAAAAAAGGAGCCTGGGGGCTTCCCTGGTGGCACAGTGGTTGAGAGTCCGCCTGCCAATGCAGGGGACACGGGTTCGTGCCCCGGTCCGGGAAGATCCCACATGCCGCGGAGTGGCTGGGCCCGTGAGCCATGGCTGCTGAGCCTGCGCGTCCGCAGCCTGTGCTCCGCAGCCTGTGCTCCGCAACGGGAGAGGCCACAACAGTGAGAGGCCCGCGTACCGAAAAAAAAAAAAAAAGAGCCTGGGCTGAGTTCCCAAAACAGCAATGACAAACCAGCATATGCCTTAGTTGATAGCTTATTTAGAATTCTACAGTGGAACACTATCAGCTCACTTCTGCACACTCTGCGTCTTAATGAGCATCATTTGTAAGCTATTTGAATGAAGCTGGTCCCCAGCTCAGAAATGATGGGAAGGTGAATACAAATCCACTCACCCTGTGGTCTCCCACAGGACTTCATACATAATCTTCTTCATAGCACAAACCATGCACTGTTGTAATTGTCTCTGTTTACATGTTCATATTCCCCACTAGGCATGAACTTCTTCAGGATACCTTAGTCATGGATTGTTTAATTACAGGAGAAAAAAAGAGCCCAATATTTTTTTAAGTTTAAGAGAAACTTATCTTAAGGTTGCAGTAGCTTCATATGGACCACAACTTAGGGGAGTACAGGCAGTCCTTTCCAGAACTGTGAAGACTTCAGTCTCTCTTCCTGCAGTCTTGCGTGTTTCACATCCACCAAGCTCCATAACTTTGGTCCTCCCACTCCTCTGAAACTCACCTTCTTTTCCAAGACAAACCATATTTAATAGATTCCAGAATTCACATTTTCCCAGACTTAACATCTCTGTATCACATAAATTCCTTTCTTTTTTAAAAAATTATTTTTTTATTGAAGTATAGTTGATTTACAATGTTTCTGGTATACAGTAAAGTAATTCAATTATACATATATATCTATTCTTTTTCAGATTATTTTCCATTATAGGCTATAATAAGATATCGAGCATAGTTCTCTGTGGACCTATATACAGTAGGTCCTTGTTGTTTATCTATTTTATATATAGTAGTCAGTATTCAGTATCTGTTAGTCCCAAATTCCACATTTATCCCTCCCTCTCCTTTCCCCTTTAGTAACCATAAGTTTGTTTTTTATGTCTGTGAGTCTATTTCTGTTTTGGAAATAAGTTCATTTGTATCAATTTTTTTTAGATTCTGCACATAAGTGATATCATATGATATTTGTCTTTTTCTGACTGACTTACTTCACTTAGTATGATCATCTGTAGGCCCATCCATGTTGCTGCAAATGGCATTATTTCATTGTTTTTTATGGCTGAATAATATTCCATTATATATATATATATATATATATATATATATGTATGTATATATGCACCATGTCTTCTTTATCCATTCAGCTGTTGATGGACCTTTAGGTTGCTTCCTTGCCTTGGCTATTGTGAAGAGTGCTGCTATGAACATAGGGGTGCATGTATCTTTATGAGTTAGAGTTTTGTCCAGATATATATCCAGGAGTGGGATTTCTGGATCATATGGTAACTCTATTTTTAGTTTTTTAAGGAACCTTCATACTGTTCTCCATAGTGGCTATACAAATTTACTTTCTCACCGACAGTGTAGGAGTGTTCCCTTTTCTCCACACCCTCTCCAGCATTTATTATTTGTAGACTTGCTGATGATGGCCATTCTGACTGGTGTGAGGTGATACCTCATTGTAGTTTTGGTTTGTATTTCTCTAATAATTAACAATGTTGAACATTTTTCATGTGCCTATTGGCCATCTGTATGTCTTTGTAGAATTGGTCTATTTAGGTCTTCTGCCCATCTTTTGATTGGGTTGTTTTTTTGATATTGAGATACATGAGCTGCTTGTATATTTTGGAATTTACCCCCTTGTTGGTTGCATCATTTGCAAATATTTTCTCCCATTCTGTAGGTTGTCTTTTTCTCCCATTCTGTAGGTTGTCTTTTCATTTAATTTACAGTTCCCTTTGCTGTGCAAAAGCTTTTAAGTTTAATTAGGTCCCATTTGTTTATTTTTGTTTTCATTTCCATTACTCTAGGAGATGGATCCAAAAAATATTGCTGTGATTTACGTCAAAGAGTGTTCTGCCTATGTTTTCCTCTAGGAGTTTTACAGTGTCTGGTCTTACATTTAGGTCTTTAATCCATTTTGAGTTTATTTTTTATACAGTGTTAGAGAATGTTCTAATTTCATTCTTTTACATGTAGCTGTCCAGTTTTCCCAGCACTGTTTATTGAAGAGATTATCTTTTCTCCATTGTATATTCTTGCCTCCTTCGTCATAGATTAATTTACCATAAGTGTGTGGGTTTATTTCTGAGCTTTCTGTCCTGTTCTGTTGATCAAGGTGTCTGTTTTTGTGCCAGTACCATACTGTTTTAATTACTGTAGCTTTGTAGTATAGTCTGAGGTCAGGGAGCCTTATTCCTCCAGCTCCATTCTTCTTTCTCAAGATTATTTTGGCCATTCAGGGTCTTTTGTGTTTCCACACAAATTTTTAAAAATTTTGTTCTAGTCCCATGAAAAATGCCATTGGTAATTTGAGAGGGATTGCACTGAATCTATAGATTGCCTTGGGTAGTATGGTCATTTTAACAATATTAATTCTTCCAATCCAAGAACATGGTATATCTTTCCATCCGTTTGTGTGGTCTTCAATTTTTTTCATCAGCATCTTATAGTTTTCAGAGAACAGGTCTTTTGCCTCCTTAGGTAGGTTTATTCCTAGGTATTTTATTCTTTCTGATGCAATGGTAAATGGGATTGTTTCCTTAATTTCTCCTTCTTCCCTTTCATTGTTGGTGTACAGAAATGCAACAGATTTCTGTATATTAATTTTGGATCCTACAAATTTACCAGATTCATTGATGAGCTCTAGTAGTTCCTGGTGGCACCTTTAGGATTTTCTATGTAATGTTTTCTGCAAACAGTGACAGTTTTACTTCTTCCTTTCCAATATGGATTCCTTTTATTTCCTTTTCTTCTCTGATTGCTGTAGCTAGGACTTCCAAAACTATGTTGAATAAAAGTGGCAAGAGTGGGAATCTTTGTCTTGCTTCTGATCTTAAAGAGAATGCTTTCAGCTTTTCACCATTGAGTATGATGTTAGCTGTGGGTCTGTTATATCTCATAAATTTCTTAACTTCCAGTGACATCTGATGCAGTTGGGGCCATGAGTTTGCATGCAGACTTGAGAATGGAACCACTACATTAGAGTAAAATTTTGAAGGCCACAGTAGAGCAACATTTTTTTTGAAGACATGCTCTATCACCAATGCTCTCAATGGCACAGCAGATGACACAATCCAGAAAAGCTAATTTTAAAGAGCTGGACTCTGAATATGAAGTTTTAGGAATATCTTAACAATTTATTTTACTTATATTTCCCTATTTGTGAGAAACAGGGAAAAGAGTTCTTCCGATAACCATCAAATAAAAATTCTAAATGATGAAAAGCTATCATGTCATAGTGTAAGTGGCAGGTTGTATCTCTCTGAGACATAGACTTATAGTTGACAATGTCTTTCACTTAATGATATTTTCTGTTTCTCTATGACTCCAGGTTAAAGAAGGCTCTGGGTTGCCAGGTATTCAAGCCACAATTCAAAATGACATTGAAGTGCAAGCCCAATTCTATCTGATTGGGTCAACTGCTTGTTTTACTTTCAAATTCCCAAGAGAGAGAGCACACTTGTCCCAGTTTCAGTCAGATGTCCAACTGACTGAATCAGCCAGAAGGAAGGGGAGTAGAACTAGCATGGATTAGAAAAGGAAAACTTACAAGGACAAGATGGAAGACACAGTCAGGGTGCCCAAAGATGAGGACAGAAGTGGATCTGGACAAGGAACAAAAGTGATCTGCCCCAAGCGGTGGAGAGGTAATATATCAGAACCAGACTCTTCTTTTACTTGGTATTATTATTTGGGTTTGGTTTTGGTAAATTGCTAGTATCTCTTTTTGCAAATTATCTATTAGCAGACCACCTGGAGACTTTTTCATAAACTAAATTCTCCACTAATTCTTTGGCTTGATTTAATAGAGCCCCGAGTTTAAAGACCTTCAGTGCCAGATCCTACTTGTTAATTTTCCATACCATGTTCTTCCCTGTACCAAAGAGGCTGAAAGCTTGGAAACTACATTGCCCAGAATAACTTATCAGCAGAGTTCTAGTAAGATTGAGTCAAGAATCCAAGAGCCTCATGTGAGATTCAGAAGGGAGAGAAGGTGGAGCCAGTTTTCTCTGACAGTAGGTATAGAAGTCACGTGCAGGTGGCATATGTCAGATGTGGGTTCTGCTGGAGTCGTCCAGCAGTCTCCCTGAGACCCATCCACTTAGAAGCTACAGCCAGGAGAGAGAACGGACAGCAGCTTACCTGTAATTTCTGCACTTCAGGATTTCTTGAAAGTCTGCAGTAGCCACACTGACCTCTGCTCCCAAAAGCCTTTGCAATAGGAGTGTAACCTTCTAATCTCCTTTGTTAAATGGTTTCTCACTCAAAATGCTTAAGATGGCTTATGCTATCTTGACTGAACTGCCTGGTACATCCTTTTAAATAGTGGTTCCCAAACTTAAGTGTGCATAAAATTTCTTGGAGGGCTGTGTAAAAATTCAGATGCAGCAGTTCTGGAATGAGCCCAGAAAGCTGCATTTTCATCAAGCATTCCAGGTGACTCTGACGCAGTGGCCTGAGTCTACACTGAGAAACGCTGCTTTATTTATTTATTTATTTATTTATGGCTGTGTTGGGTCTTCGTTTCTGTGCGAGGGCTTTCTCTAGTTGTGGCAAGCGGGGGCCACTCTTCATCACGGTGCACGGGCCTCTCACTATCATGGCCTCTCTTGCTGCGGAGCACAGGCTCCAGATGTGCAGGCTCAGTAGTTGTGGCTCACGGGCCTAACTGCTCCGCGGCATGTGGGATCTTCCCAGACCAGGGCTCGAACCCGTGTCCCCTGCATTGGCAGGCAGATTCTCAACCACTGCACCACCAAGGAAGCCCAGAAATGCTGCTTTAATATACAGGTGAGGACCCCTGATCTATGTGGACTCGTATTGGAGCATATTCTGATGCCCAGATCAATCACCTCAGGGAGGCAGCACACTTTGCAACCTAGAGGCCCAAACAAAGTTTATTCCTATCTGAAAGTGCTCTCATCATATTCTTCAAATTACTCACCCACCATATACATGTTATCTCTGAGCAATTATTTATCTATCAGGTGCAATAGAGTTTAAAGTTGAAGACGGCAGGGTTGGACCTGGGATCAAAGCCTGGTTTTGCCACTTATTGGTATATGATGTTAATCAGGTCATAATAACTTACTTATCCATAAACACCTACCTCAGAGAGCTGATCATTATATATATAATAGTATTAATGTCTACCTTCCCCTCTTATACCTTGAAATCCATAAAGACAGGAACAATATCTAATATACTTATTGCTTTATCATCATTCAACAAATAATTATTAATATGTGTCAGACTTTACACTAGATCCAAATGAGGATACACTGCTTAACGCAATGTCTAGAAGAATTCACGCTCAAAACTTTTTCGGCAGCAGCAGCAGCAGCTAAGATCAGTGACTCACTTTTAAGAGCCTGTTGTAAATGGCAGGTACATCAGCAAGTCATAAAGGGCAAACAACAGTACGTTGAAAATAATATTTCAGACAACAATAGCAGCAGCCTATTTTATTAACAGAATAAAAGTGTGATGGGAAGGAAATAGTCAAGTCCTTGCATATGAGCTAAACTATCTGTTTCACAGCACTCAACAGCAGCTGTGCAGGAAGCGTGGCTTTTGGAGAAACACGGGCAGAAAATGGCCATATTGCCACTCAAGGGTAGGGAGATCTTCTAATTTGGAGTTTTAATTTCTCACGCTCTATCTTGGGAAATGCTTCCCAAATCAGACTTCAGGAAACGCGGACCTAACATCCTAGAGCAAGAGAGCTGCAGCTTTTGCTCCATCTGACTTAGGCTTGCACGCTCTCCACCCCGTCCTGCACTGCCTCTCCAGACTGATCTGTGAGAAGGCAAGTGTTACGTTGAGTTAGAGCAGCTGTCGGCAAAGTTTTTCTGTAAAGGTCCAGATAGCAAATACGTTAGATTTTGCCCATTCTAGGGTCTCTATCATGACTATGGAGCTCTGCTGTTTAGCATGAAACAGCCGGAGGCGATAGGAAATCATGTGGGCGGGGTGGCTGTGTTCCCTTAAAACTTTATTTACAGAAACTGGCAGTGGGATGGATTTAGCCTGTGGACCATCTCTGCAAAACTCTGAGTCACAGGAATGTCAAGCCAACCGGTAAAGGCTGTCAGGCTCGGGAGAAAGGCTGACTTGCCTCAGTTGTCTGGGATTTCTGTGGGACCAGCCCCAGGAGGCACAGGTTCTGCATCTTTTCCACAGCCAACTCCAAATTCCTGCTGCCCTAAGCAGGGCATGACTGAGATGGGCTCAATGAGGCTCCTGCACATCTATCACTGAGAAGGAAACGATTACAGACTCATCGTTTCCTCTCACTGCCAGGCCCCTGTGCCAAACTCGGGGCCTCAAGCGCTGCCATCATCACCTCCCTTCTAAAATGTCCCCTGAGCCTTTTACCATAGGGCCCCAGTCAGGCTCCCATTCTCCCTGTACACTTATCCCTCGTGTGGATGAAGGTCAGCGACACTAGAAATACAAAACAAAAAAGGAAGAACAACTGGAAAAGTAAAGCATGCCCTGATGGTGAGAGTAATAATAGTTAGTAGATGTGTGTGTATACACCATTTACCATTTATGTGTCATGACCTTACAACACAATAACAATTATGAATATTGATTGGGAGATAAGAACTTTGTTGTACGTTGCATTTGATTACAACAATGAGCTGTGTTCATGCTCTCAGCTTTCACAGTTTGTTGCGCATGAAGCATGAGTGTGTCCGCTCACAATTAAATATGATACAGAGCATCAGTCCCCATCCCTCGTTTTCTCTCACACTTTTCAGATAATCCATATAGTGTCACACCAATAAAGGAACAAATCTTCTTGCTGTAAGGCAGCATACTGTAATGGGAATGGAACACTGGACTTAGAATATTAATTGCAAGCCATTTATCAATGCGTCAGGCACAGTACTAAACAGATTGTGTAAATTATCTCCTATTCACCTCAGCAACTTCATGATGGGAGTACTATTATCGTCTCCATATAGTAATTAAGAAACTGAGGCTTGCCCTCAGAAAAAGTTTTTTTCTACTGCTTCCATGACAGTGTAGGGTTTTGCTTTACCTCCCTGCAAGAAAAATCACTGTACCTTCAAGAAGCAACAAGCAATTCTTAAGCTATGTCTCCTGTCATGAGCTTGGGGCCCTCCATAAACTACAAAGGAGCTTCTCTGAGATCATCACATCATCATCTGACTCTGATGTCAACCTAGTATAAACAAGCAGAATGATCTGAGTGGGTCAGCATGCCAGACACTGACAGTCCCTTTCAAGGCCTTAGGAAGAAGAAAGAGAGCAGTTAAAGGCAAAGGATTAGATTTCGCATGGCAACATGGGTAGATCTTAAAAGCACAGTATTGATTTAAAAAAAAAAAAAAAAGAGCAGGTGAAATACTTGACATCATATCACTTACATAATTTAAAAGCACATGTGTGTAAAACTGCAATGCACATTTTGGAAGACAGAGACACAACAAAGAAATATGAATTAGATGATTAGAATGGTTGTTATGAGGAAGGGTGGGAAGTGGGAGTAGGGATAAAATAGGGATAAAAGTGAAGGAGAAAAGCAATAAAACAGCAGTGGTCTTGCAAGTAATAAGGACCATATGCACCTGAACTGCTATGTGTCACTATTCAATCCACTGAAACTGAGGTCTAAGAAAGAAAACAGAAGGAAAAAAAAAAAAAGAAGAAGAACAAATGCCTTCCATCCAAAGGATATCCAAACAATGAAAATGATCATGATAAAGAGATCTGTGTAGGAAAGGTAGGGTTTGATCTAGTCTGAATCAGCTGCATCCCCCAAACAATACAATCTGGACTTCTAGAAAATAAAGAATGTCTGTAATGTAGCCTTGACAAAACAAGGGCACTGCCATCGGCAGTGCAAAATTACTCTTATTGAGCAACGGTCCTGGCCCAGTAATATTTTCTCAGGGATAAACCGACAGCTCAGTAATAGATTGAAGAGACATAGCCATTAATATATCCACTGTACTAATACATTTCTTAAATTAACATTGTATAAAATTAAATGTCACACAAACAAGATATGCTTGTTCATTAAATATAGTTGAGGAGAGGGAAAGGGTAGTGATCTCTGAAGCTAATAGGTATCCTTAATCAGGGCAGACATATTGGGAATCTTTGTAGCATTGGCTAATGCAAATGGGGGGAAAATTGTGTCATGTTCCAGTCAGATTAGAAAAAATAGAAAAGGTTAGATCATGGCATAAGAGGAGCCTTCGCTTCCTCTCAATATTCCAAACATCACATGTTTGATGATCTCTAGATGAGTCACTAGCTGTCTTAAAAGGCAAAGACTACTGAATAAAGTAAGAACAGAGAAAGAGAGAGAGCTGTGCTCTCTCACACAGCTCAGCTGACACTGGAGTTTTGAGGGAATTCATTTGTTTTCATATATATGCCTGACAGCCTATTCTCAAAGTAAAGTACCCTACTTTTGCTGTCACCATTACAACCTCACTAACCAGGAGCATCAATGTGGCAATGACAGTTTCACAGGAACTGCTTACCAACATCTGATAGACTGTATGAATGAGAATTCTAAATAAGTACTAGCATTGACAATTGCAAGAATGACATTGAATTTCAAGGGACTGAAAACCCAACAGCTACAATATCTACTAGTCCAGTAACTGAGGCAAGACTCAATTCCTGGCCATCATCATCTTATCTATCCATGAGACCAAAGTAGAAAGTAGTGTGTCTGTATGGCATGCTACAGGGGTAAAGAACATAGATTCTAGAAGAAGACAATCCTGGGGCTTAATTCTATCTCTGCCACTGCACCAGTTGTATGAGCTTGAGCAAATGACTTATTTGCTCTTCTTTAAGCCTTAATTTCCTCACATGTAAAATGGGAAAAATATCAGAATTAAATGAGATAGTATATATAAACTTTTAGCACAGATTGCTAAACACAGTTAAGTACTTAATAAATGTTAGCTATTACTAAAATTAACCTGCCAGTGCACCCTGAGGGATGTGGTCAGGTAGCATCTATTGATCATTCAGTACACACCAAGCAGAGTGCCGACACTGGAGACCCAGAGATGGACAAGCCACAGAGCTGGGTGATCCTACTGTCAAATTTCTCAGTTGTCTGAATTACTGCTGCTTAGACCAATCATTAGCTCTATCAAATTCTACATTCTCACTGGTAATAAATCAATGTACTTGAAAGGAAGGATGTTTGTTTCCTGTGCCAGACTCACCAGTATCGATCTGCTATCAAGTAAAGCACGTGCATGAAAAGTAGAGAAACAGAGAACAATTAAAAATAAAGGGAGGGGCACAGAATTGCTTTCAGAAAGCAGAATTTTGTAATTTTAAAGAAGTTATCACTTACTGAGTGCTTACTGTGTGCCAGGCACTGTGCTGTGTTCCTTACATTGAATCTTCCCTTCCACCCTATGACATAGGCATTACAATGATCCCACTTCTGAGAAATGTGCAACAACAGACTTAGTTTGGAAATGTGTCCAAAGATATATGAGGAATACATGGTAGAACTGGGATTTAAACCCCAATTCCAGAGGATGAATTAGACTGCTACACTATATTCCCTCCTTATGCAGCAAAGTGTTGTAGGAAATCTGTATTTTTGGAGCAGAAATTTAGATATTATCTAATTGAAGTTCCTCATTATACAAAGGAATAAACAGACCAAGGAATGCAAAGTAGCGTGACTAACATCACCCACCTCTTTAACAGATCCGGGATTCAAACCTGGGCTCCCTGACTTCTGGTCAGAGCTCTTCCATTATGCAACATTGGGTCCCAGTTTGTTTAATGAAATCTATCCTGACGGAAGCATGTTAAATAGGCCTGGGTAGCCTATATGATTAGAACAGATATTCAACTCAAATTTCCACCCATAGTAGATTCCCTGCCTTACCAAACCACGTGGTCTGCATAGCATTTAACAATCACATTCCCATGGCCTCAAACAAAACTGATGAAAGAAAATGCAGGGATAATATGCCTCCTCTGATTGGACTGTCCAGCTAACACTCATAATCCTGATCTCGGAGAGACAGCAGTGAGCAGTCGTGAAGAGAGATCTTAATTCTTTGCCCAGGAATTGAACGTGGGCAGCCTGGATGAAAACCAAGAATCCTAGCCACTAGGGGCTAGAGGCTAGAAGCAAAGGTCCCCTGGCTCTTGCCCCATTTGAAAAATAAATTCTCAAAAAAGGCAAAAACTGTAAAAACAGGTACGAAGTTTATTATTAGAGACACAGCTCAACATGTAGGAGCACACAAAAAGAATCAGAAGCAAGGCAGAAATACACATCCAGAGAGAAAGGGTATGGGTGTCCTCCCTAATAAGGAGAAGCACAGTAAAGAGGCAGCTAAATCAGTTATATAGGGCAGTTCTTCTGGGTCTTTGTTTACCTTTGGCCAATTATCTCACTTCTCTTCCCACATCTGACCTGTGGTAGGTCCCTCCCCAACATGCATGCGCATCTTTTTTCCAAGATGGATTCCAGCACAGAGGCCTGTGGGAGGCTTAGCATTACCTATTATGGGGTGATGCCCCCTCCATTGTAACCCCCAAGGAGCCTTTCTGTGCATGTACAGTCGGGGTGGAGGGATCTCCTTGACCTCAGGACTGGTCATCTTATCTCTTTACTCCAGCAGAGCTCAGCTCTTGCCATTAACTTTGTCCTTGGAGACAAGTTGACAAACACCAGCTGTCCAGCCCAGGGGCCCATCTACTGCCTACCTCAATCCTAGAACATTCATTTTTCTATTTTCTGTTTACTAATACCCTTCAAAAGGCATTTTGATCAGCAGATGGGTTATGAGATCCTTGAACCCCTGTGCGGTTACTTGGCAGTCACTAAGAGGAGAGTGAACACCAGGGTCACTAACACAAATGCCTTTACGAGAAAGGCAGGTGACACAGATGAGTGATGTGGACTGGGTACCAGACAATAGTGTCATAAAAGCTGTGCAAAATTGGTGTGTGCGTGTTTCATATCACACGAAGGGGTGAGCAGTTACTCAGTTCTTGCCCTTTGTTCCCAAAGGGACACACAAGCCCATGTTGCCAGATATTCTAGTGTTTAAAGAAACAATTTTTAAAAAATAAATAACTAATAAAAAAAGATTGGAAAAGAAAGAAACAATGTAAATATGGTGGGGGAGAGGGGATTGGATGAAGGTGGTCCAAAGGTACAAACTTCCAGTTATAAGATAAATAAGTACAAGGGATGCAATGTACAACATGAGTAATATAATTAACATTGTTGTATATTATATATGAAAATTGTTAAGGGAGTAAATCCTAAGGGTTCTCATCACAAGGAAAAACATTTTTTTCTTTTTCTTTTATTTTGTATCTATGTGAGGTGATGTTCACTAAACTTGTTGTAGGAATCATTTCATGATGTATGTAAGTCAAACCATTATGCTGTACACCTTAAACTTATACAGTGCTGTATGTCAATTACATCTCAATAAAACTAGAAAAAAGAAACAATGTAAACATGAAATTTTATGTATAATTTTCCAAATTTTCAAACATATTGTCATTCTAAAGCTAGCCTGTTTTTTTTTTTTTTTTTACCTCCCAAGTATATTTATTTATTTTTTTAGCGGTACGTGGGCCTCTCACTGTTGTGGCATCTCCCGTTGCGGAGCACAGGCTCCGGATGCGCAGGCTCAGTGGCCATGGCTCACGGGCCCAGCCGCTCCGCGGCATGTGGGATCTTCCCGGACCGGGGCATGAACCCGTGTCCCCTGCATCGGCAGGCGGACTCTCAACCACTGCGCCACCAGGGAAGCCCCGCTAGCCTGTTTTTTAACTTGGGCGTCTGTGTTTTGAGCTCTCACATCTGCCAAAAGTCAGAATTTCTTTGTCTTCCCAGATAACGTGTTTCTCTTACAGATTTACTTTTCAATATTTTTTATATTTGTTTCTAAATGTCTATCCCATTAGAGTATAAGCTCCTTGAAAACAGAGTTCTTTCACAATTCTAAGTCTCTGGTTGATAATTAGCGTTCAGTACTTAAAGAAGGAAAAGGGGGTTGATCTTTCCTGAAAGATGATGTCAAATGTGTTCAGTAAATCAGTCAACAAATATTCCTTGAACATCTTTCATCATAGCCAGGAACTGTGTTAGCCGTTAGGACTACAACAGTGAAAATGATGATATATTTTGAAACTCCCCGGTTCCACTGGCACTGGAAGAGTTTTCCTAGTCTTTATAGCACTTACTTGTACACCCTCTATTATTTGGCAGTTTGGTAATATCCAGAGCTTTGGGGGGGGGGGGGAAACACTGATTTACTGCGTTTATTGAAAGTAGGTATATTAATCAGCACTCTTTCAGTTCATAGCAGCAGTGGCAATCTTACTCAAACTACTAGCAAGGAAGAGAGATGGAGAGAAGAGGAGAAACAGAGACAGAGAGTAAGTTAGAGAGAGAAGAAAGGAAGGGCGGAAGGAAGGAAAGAAGTAAGGAAGGAAGGAGGGAAGAAAGAAAGGGAGGGAGGGAGGGAGGAAGGGAGAGAGGGAGGGAGGGGGAATTTGCTCATATAACCAAAAAATCTTGGGATAAAACTTGTGGCTTCAGGCACATCAGGATCCATAAACTCAAGCATTTTCATCAGAAATCAATTCTTAGGCTCCAGCCATGTGTATAAACATTATGATCGCTGGCAGCACAAGACTCACATTCTAGATCTTAGCAGTATCAGAGGACAAAGAACATCTTCTCCAATAGCACTGGTGGAAAAGTCCCAGGGAGGATTCTCATTGGTTTACATTGGTCACATACTCTGAAATGAACCAAGAGACATAGGAGAAGGATTCTGTTGACATAACAGAAAAGGAAAAAGCAAAACAACATATGCCCCTATGTTAGTAATAAAGCAAAAGCCATCAAAGCAACATGGTGCAGTCTTTCTGACGATCCTTAGGAAATGAATCTAGACCGAGAACTGTGTGGGTAAAGTCAAAATACTCTGTGTGTTAAGTCAGCAAGAAGGAAACACAGATATTAGTTTCCTACCCAGGATGTAATGGTTATGTTTGATTCCAACATTTCATCAAGTTTTACATTTAATTTCTACCACAGAATCTCTCAAAGAGTATTCCAAACAAAGGAGCTCACTTTTTAGGACGTTTAAGTCAACAACAGAGTTTGGTGAAGGTATTCAGCAGTCAATTAAGTTTGGGAAACTTTTGGTTATACAAAGTTTAACAGATTTCTTAACTGAAGAACTTCTCAGAGATTGCACTATGTGATCATGCATGACAAATCATCAGAAGTGGTGACTTAGAATGCCTTTGTTCCCAAATTGGCTTGTCCATGAAACCCTTTGGTTCACAGAGAATCTTGTAGGCCTGGTGTTGTATGGAAGACATGCTAGAATCCTCCACTCCACAGGGAGATGGAAATGACTGGTTTTGTCTGTGCATTTGAAACTTGGTGCATAGTGGTGTGAAACAGCATGGATTTTCACATTGGCACCGTGTTTGAATCTCAGTTTTTTAACCTTTATCGTAGATCAAATTACTTAAAACTCTCTGAACCTCTTCATCTATATAAAAGGAGGTGTTGTGACTTATAAGATAACATATGCCAAAAAGTCTAGGACAATACCCTGCTCACAGAACACACTTGTTAGTGTTACTTTCATTTCATTTGAAATTGATCCAGGCCTGATATAAACTTCCATCAAATGCAGCAAACTCCAATAAAATCAGCACTAAACTCTAATAGTGCCTTCTCTGATTTTTAAGATTCTCTTTCCTTGATAACAGCATATTTAGAAAGCTTTAAAAAAATAGAAAGAATGATATCTGTAACTCACAGTAAATCTTCAACTAAATTATTCAAGCTATTTGTTTACAAACAGCACAACCAGTCAAACATGAAGCTTAAATTGGGAAATCAATTTCCCTGCAAAATATTTCAGGCTCTATGGAGTTGTCCTGGAGAATCTGATGGCTGCAATGACGAACTGTTTTCATGACATCACTCACAAAAAGAGAACATTACAGGACTAACACAGAAATAATCCTGAATTACAAGGAGGACAGGAAGACAGGAAGACATTGATTTGCCCTTCTTTGGAAGGGTTCCCAAATTTTTTTCACCCTCCACAATCATCACCCCCAGAGATACTATGCCAGCCAAGTGCAGAATTGCTGCAGAAATGTGATCAAAGATTATAAGTTAAAATTTATCCAAGCCTCAGATTCATAGTGCTCTAACAGTTTTAGCATTTTTACAAATCTGTCATAAATTCATCTTCAAGGAAGTTATAACTCAAAAATCAGCTGAAAAATAATGAACCAAATTAGAGTTTTCAAAATTATAATTATTTTAACAGATACTATTGATTGTCCAACTGTTATCTTCCTCTCTTTCCTTCTAACAGAATAAGAAATTGTATTCTGGCCTCTGCCCTGCTCCTTCATGAGCTGCAAAGGTGCTGACTCCATCCTTAGCTGTAAGTGATAGAAGACAAAACAAATTAAAGATTGGGAAGAGTATAATGAGTAGATAAAGGTGTGGGCTCTGGAAACAGATTGCCTGGGTTTGAAAGCTAACTCTGCCTTTTGCAAGCAGTAGGATTTTAGCTGTTACTTAATTTCTTTAGGCCTTGGCTTCCAGGTAAAATTGGAATGATAAAAAAATAAATCTACTCCAAAGAGTTACTATGAGAATTTAATGAGACAATCCATGTGGGGGAAAAAATGAGCCTAGGACTCAACATTTCTTCATCCAAGAACCATTGAACACACCACCATGTACCAGACCCTGTTCTAGGTACTAGGACTGTAATAGTGGACAAAATAGACAACAAGCCTCATTCTTATGGAGCATGCATCCTACTGAGAGAAAATAGACAGTAAACAACATTAGAAAGAAAAATATACAGTGTGTTAGACAGAAGATAAGAGCTATTAAAAATGAATAAGCCAGGGCTTCCCTGGTGGCGCAGTGGTTGAGAGTCTGCCTGCCGATGCAGGGGACACGGGTTCGTGCCCTGGTCCGGGAAGATCCCACATGCCGCGGAGCGGCTAGGCCCGTGAGCCATGGCCGCTGAGCCTGTGCGTCCGGAGCCTGTGCTCCGCAACGGGAGAGGCCACAACAGTGAGAGGCCTGCGTACCGCAAAAAAAAAAAAAAAAGTAGTACAGAAAGTAGTTGGGGTGGAGTGTTGTAATTCTAAATAGAGTGGATGAGGAAAGCCTCACTGAGAAGGTGATATCCTTGTAAAGATATGAAGGAGATAACAGAGTGAGTCATGTGAATCCCTGGGAAAAAGGCATGTTAGGCAAAGGGAAAAGCTAGTACAAAAACGTGACGAAGAGAATTCCTAGTGGGTTCTATAAACAGCAAGGAAAACAATATAGCTGCAGCAGAGATTTTAACAATTAGCTTGAAACAATTTTTTCCCTTTCAGAAGCAAGTTTACAGCTTT
This sequence comes from Lagenorhynchus albirostris, assembly GCF_949774975.1. Lineage (NCBI taxonomy): Eukaryota > Metazoa > Chordata > Mammalia > Artiodactyla > Delphinidae > Lagenorhynchus > Lagenorhynchus albirostris. The sequence continues at coordinate 16,857,692 of NC_083103.1, read as the reverse complement.
CAGATTTCAAACCATTAGACCATTAGAATATAAAATGAATGTGAAAATGCTTATATGAAAATTTCCCCACCTTCTATTTCTCTCTGTATCCTCTATAGAGTATTTATGTAATGCCAAATGATTGGCCATGTCTTAGTCATCCCGGCTTGTCATAACAAAATGCCATAGACTGGATGGCTTAAATAACAGATATTTCCTCCCAGTTCTAGAGGCTAGAAGTCCAAGATCAAAGAGTCTGGCATATAGTAACTGCTCAGTTAATATCACTTTTCTGTTATGCTGGACTAGCAGGAAATGGACAGGATAAAGAGACAGAGGGCTGAGAGATGACATCCAAGGACACAAACACGGGGATAAAAGAAAGTGTTCTTGAATTCATGGAAAGACACATCACTGTCCCAGCGAAAGAGGGCAACTTCAGTGAAAAGATGTCAGGAGAAGAGAACTTTAGCATTGAGTCTGAGGTGAAAGATCATGGGAAGTGATTCAGATGCTTCCAAATTACTGTTTCTTTGAAGCGTCCTCTTAAAATGCAATCAAGCCATTTAGGAAACAGGGTGTTAGAAAAAACACCACTGTGAACAATAGGTAATTGTTGTTGTTGTTGTTACAAAGTGCTTTCTCTGTGACAGGCACTGAAATAAGACCATCATATATATGATCCTTCTTTATTTGTCCCATCTTTCTCTAACTACAGCCAAGAAGGGTTCTATATTTTAAGGAGTCATGGGATTCGATTGGGCCTGCCTGGATAATCCAGAATACTCTCCCCATTTCAAAGTCCTTTTGCAATGTAAAGTAACATATTAGCAGGTTCTGAGGATCAGGATATGGACGTCTTGCAGGGGCATTTTTCTGCATACCACATGGTGTGACAGAAGTAACCCCCAGTAAGTTTGATCCTCACAATTCCGATGTAGAGTACGTAAGTTTCCCCATTTTAAAGGTGGAGGGAGCTGGCCAAGAACCAAGGAAAATGGGTAGCCTATGGAAGCTGGAAAAGGCAAAGAAATAGATCCTTCCCTACCATCTATAGAAATGACCACAGCCCTGCCAACACCTTGATTTTAGCCCACTGAAACCCATACAGGACTTCTGACCTACTGTAAGATAATAAATTTATGTTATTTTAAGCCACCAAGTTTGTAGTAATTTGTTACACAGCACTACAAAGAAACTAATACACAGCCTAAATTAGTTATTTAACTACACGGTTAAGTCATAGATATTGGAGAAAATTTTATAATCAAACCGCAACCCACTGACAAATATAGGTAAGCGAAAATTATCTGGAACTAGAACTGGATAAAACAATCAGAATTCATTACAAGTTCATCCAACTATGACACATGTCTCAGAACTCTTATTTTGATTCAATTGGTTTAAACTAACAGAAGACTTGTTGGCCATGTAACAAAGAATTCAAACAAAACGTGGGCTCTGGTATTATTGATTCAGTTGTTCATCAAAGTCAACAGAGTATCTTTTCTCTGCTTCTTGCAGTGACCATTTCATTCCAAAGTTGGCTTCCCTCATGGCGGCAAAACTACAATATTCAGAAGAAGCGAGCTCTGGCTTTTTGTGGGTCCCTCAAACTTGTTCTCACATCTTATCAGCCCATTCTTTGCTATAAGCCTGCTCCTGAACAAATTCCTTTGGGCGGAGGACTGCTATGTGCCAGGTGGCACAGTCACTATAGAAAGGGGTATAAGATTACCTTGATTGGATTAAAACAATCAGTTTCACTTCTGGAACAGGAGGATGTTCCCAAAGTATATTGATGGCACACAATGAGGGCAGGTAGACGGGGTGATGAAGACACAGTAGTTAATAATTCTATCCAGACCTGAAGTCACTAGTAGAACTTCACAGTATGAAGCCTAATGTGAAAGATGAAATGAGTCAGAGAAAAATAAATGGTTGAAGAAAAGTGAATAGAGAATAAGAGAAAACTATGCACATGATGGGAAACTGAAGGGACAATAATAAATGCTTTGGATGTTCTTAGCAACATCTTTCTAGTGTTTCTGAAACTTGAGTAATGAACAGACCACCTTTAAAAGAAAAAAAATAAAAGGTAATTCAAGGGCCATAAAAAATAGTGATTAAAGGCATAGGCTCTAGATCTTGAAAACCTGGCTTCAAATCCCAGCTCCATCCAGTGCCTGCTGGCCACACATCCTTGGGCCCCTCTCTTTCTCCATTTTTTCATCTAAAGATAATAATAATACCAACCTCATGGAGTAATTTATGAGGTCTAAATGAGTTAATACACATAAAATCATTGGACTAGCATCTGGCTAGTATAAGAACAATCTAGACGTTAGCTAAATAAAACAATGTTATCTGAATATGAACAAACAAAAAACGAGGTAAAATATCTGCATGCTTATATTGCTTATAAATCTTTAGAATTAAAGTAAATTTACACATTATATTTAAAATCCAACAAATTCAAATCGTCAGTATCGACTTAGTGTGATGGATAATGTGTTTTTTAATAAATGAAGCCAGTGCTCACTATAACAGCTCAAACTGCTCCAGAGCTGGTTCTTTTGAGTCTGGCAGTTTTGTTGTTTTTTTAAACATGATTCTTTTGTTTTTTGCTTTGCACAAACTTCTATTGATACTTTATTATTTTGCAGATTGAAAATCCCGGGATTCTATAAAAACAATCATTGCAGTTGGAATAATTGTTTTCACCATCTAACATTATGTATTTATTATTTAACAAATATCTATTTAATGCTTACTCTGTATCAGTACCATGTAGGTGTTGGGGATTCAGCAGTGAATAAGAAAACTTCCAGCCCTCATGGAGCTTATAGTCTAGATGAATCAATAAAACAAACAAAGAAGTAAGAGCACATGCATAAACATATAATTTCTGATGGTGGTAAGTGTTATTAAAAAAAAAAGTAGAGCAGGGTAAAGGGACAGCAAGTGACAATTCATGGAATGATGCAGAAAGGAATCAGAGGTGGTTTAGGTTGGGAGGTCAGGGAGAGCTTGGCTTCTCAGAGACTTGAAATTAAGAAGCCAGCTCTTTGAAGACCTAGGAGAAGAGCTTTACAAGCAGAGGAACAAGCAAGGGCAAAGGCCCTGAGGCAGGAGCAAGCTTGGTGAGATGTGGAACAGCTAGAGGCTAGTGTGACTAGAATGAGTAAGGAGGAAATGGCCAGAGTTTACACTGGTGAAGAGGCCATACACCAGATCATGCAGGACTTCACAGGCCACAGTCAGTGTGTGAATGTTATCCTAACTGTGAGGGGAGTTTGCTGGAGAGTTTTAAGCAAGGAATTAACGTGGCTCTAAATTAGGTTTTTTAACATCATTTATCATGGAATTGTTCATTTTTCCCTGATCATTTCCTTACTCAAACCACTGCACAGACCACCTACCGTCACTGGGCTTTCCTTTGGAGCAAATACATCACATGCACGATGTTCACTTCTGTTCCTTATCATTATAACTTGAACATTTTTTAAGGTACTATTTGATGCAGCACAAATGCAAAAAGGGATCCTGAAACAGTTACACAGATGGTCTAGAATATGTTTCTATGTTCTTTTTGGGTCATCACATAAAATTAAACAATTTTCAAAAAGAGCCCATGGCCATCCGAGAATACATCTTTATCCCTTAGTTTGAGAAATATTGCTCTGTCCCAGAATCCACCTGCTACACCCTTTTTTTGCTCTGCGGGCAATTTGTTTCTTTTCCCACAAAGCTCTGCTCACTCCTCCTATCTGCTCTAGACCATCCCCTACTTATTTATCCCCAAAAAGTGTTGATGATGTGACCTGTCAAGGCTAAGGACATCCAATAAACTCCTGACTTATGACCAGGATCTCTCTCTTCAGATTTTATTTGGTATGCGTATATGTGTGTGTGTGTGTGTGTGTGTGTATGTGTGTGTGTGTAAATTTTTAAAATTTTCATTCACAATATTTAAGAAGGTAGTAGGGCCAAAGACTGCCCTCTACTCTTCCCTAGCTCACCTTAAGAAGGCCTTGGGTGGATGGCCCATCTCAGTTCTGCTCTGGGCAATGAGGCAAAATTCTTCCTTCATTGATATGATCTTCCTTTAAAGAGCTTTCCAGGATTGGCTCCACCCTCCACCCTGATATTAAAGGAGTAAGTGAGTGAGGGCCCAGGAAAACTCACCTCCAGCCTTATAATCCAACATCAGGAGACCACATGGAGGATAAAGCAAAACTTACAAAAATTGCCATAAAGAACATGCATTTACTCAGCTTTGTCCTTTCTTGGGGACCTCTCCAGGGCATGAGTAAGGCAAGTCCAAAACACGTGACCCCTGGTCAACCACCATATATATTATTTTAGAAACACTAGAAACAGAGGAAATACAGCTTTTGTACAGCTAGCCTCAAGCTCTAGTGCCATTTTAGCTGCCCCTTGGAGGGATTCTGCTCCAACTGAGCTACATCTGCAGCAGACAGAGACAATCCTGGGCTAGTCTGTGGTGTCTGCCCCACAAACCAACAGTCTGGAGGGAAGACGATGGCTGAGGTCACTCAGTGACCCTGACGCTATGGCAGCTCAAATGCAAAATCAGATCGTGTAAGCAGAGTGAAGCTGCTGCAGCATCTGATGGGAAACAAGAGCACAGACTAGATGAGCACTGCAGAGAGGTCACTCCGACCAGCCTTCCATGCTATATGCATAGCCCTCTCTCCACTAATAATAATAGTCGTCATGAATGAACCACTTAAATCTGTGCCAGGCATTGCTCTCAACCTTTATATTTACCTACGAGGCGTGTGTTTTTATGACCCCCATTTACCGGTGTGGGTGGGGGGAGAGGAATTAGGCACAGAGAAGTGAAACAACAAAGCCAAGATTACACAGGTAGTAAGTGGAGAAGCCAGGCTGAGAACCCAGGCTTTGTGGTTCTCACTACACGGTGCTGCTGCTTAAAGAGACAGGTATTCCAGGGAGGTTTACACCTTGTACTTCACACTTCATTCATCACAAGGCAAAAAGCTTGTGGGGGTGAGACTAGGAAGAGGGTGGCAAATTCCCTGTGACAGAAGGAAACAGCAGGAAAAGAACAAAATGAAGAGGGTGGGGGTGGGGGGTGGGGGTGATCATCCTTCTTCTGAAGCAAAGAGGTGTTTTCGGAGAAAAGAAGATTCCCACGTGTAGGTTTGAATTACTGTCGTGCTAATAAATGGGCCATCAAAGCAGCTGGCTGCATTCTCATAACTGCCATGGGAGTTATTCACGCTAATCCTTTCCCTTGTAGCCTGGCCAGACAAGGATGAAAATCCCCAGCATCAGGTATTAAAAGAGACAGAGGAAGCACGCAAACCAATTTACAGGGTTTCACTTGACCAGTTTTCTTCATTTGAGTCCTATTAGCTCTGATAATGTATCCTCACTATTAATCAGCCAGGGAGAGCACGGTAACATCAGTGTGTGTGAATGCAGGACTAAGCCCAGCAGCCTTCAGTAGTGTTGAGAGTACCAATTTCCAGCAAGAAACCCAGACGAACACCTGGAGAAACCCAGGAGAACATCTAAATGATCCTTCCAGGTTTCATGAAGCATGTAAGTGACCAAAGCAGCGAATATTCCAAGGAAAATACCAGGGAATCTAATGCAGTGGGAGTTCTGTAGAGCTCTGCCACGTTCTTGCTGTTCTTTGCACAAGTCATTTTACCTCTTTTAGCTTAAGTTTCTTCAGCTTTGAAATAGGGGAAATGATACACTCTGCATAGGAGTTTTGAGGATCACTGAAGTATGGATATGACGGTCCTATTTCAATGCCTGTCACAGAGAAAGCATTTCATAACAACAACAACAACAATTACCTATTGTTCACAGCGGTATTTTTTCTAACACCCTGTTTCCTAAATGGCCTGATTCCATTTTAAGAGGACGCTTCAAAGAAACAGTAATTCGGAAGCATCTGAATCACCTCCCATGGCATTTCACCTCAAACTCAATGCTAAAGTTCTCTTCTCCTGACATCTTTTCACTGAATTTGCCCCCCTTTCAAGATGAACGTAGCCCAGTCCATGAACAAAACACTAGGACAGTGATGTGTTTTTCCATGAATTCAAGAACACTTTTCTTTTATCCCCGTGTTTGTGTCCTTGGATGTCATCTCTCAGCCCTCTAGAGGTCTCTTTATCCTGTCCATTTCCTGCCAGTCCAGCATAACAGAAAAGCAAACCTGATTATATCAGAACAGACTCATTCTCTCCCCACCTCCAGAAGTTCATATTCTTGTTCAAGACTTCCCGTTTATCACCTCGGTGATGAACCAAAAGCCCTTGAAATGGCAATGCTTTCTGGCTCTGAATCGGGATTGTTCTATTAGTCATTCCAGGATCTCAAGAGGAAGAGTCAGAAAAAGCAAGAGATTCAGAGATAATGTGCAAGCAGGAACGGTAGATTCAGAGAAGAACACAGAAGCTTCACCAAAGAAAAAATATTGCTAACAAACATGCTAAGACCCCTGACTTCATTAAACACAGAGAGGCCCAGTAAACGTGTGCACAGTGGAGAAATAGCTACAGCTGGAGCCAGTCTGATCTGCCAGAGCACTGGCACGTTCTAGTCGTATGGCCTGGGATAAGACATTTAATTTTTCTGAGCTTTAGTTTCTTCATTTGTAAAATATGGATAATAATAATAATTTCACAGAGCTTTTATGAGGATCAAAGATTATCCGTGTAGAAGTGCTTAACACACTGCTTGACACATAGTAGGAGCCCAGTTATCGGTATTATTTAGCCAAAGAACTAGTCTTGTAGCACCCATGTTTTCTAAGATGCTCCAACTTTCTTTTTTGCATTTTTCATAAATATAAATCTTAAATGGTTATTTAATAACTAGGACATACAAAGACTATGCTGGCAAAAAGTGACAAAGGATTAAGCTTACCCAGAATAGTCCTAAGGAAAACCAGGATGAAGAATAGATGGTACAGGAAGATGTATTTAGTTCACTGAAATATGCAGAAGCCTGAAGAATCTGGAGGAGTTCTCTGCTACAGCATATTTCCAAATACAAGCTGGGGGATCACTTATTCGGGTGGAAATGTCCAGCAGACAGTTGACTAGGTTGATCCAACACGTGGAAGAGAAAGGTCTTAGAACTTGGCTGGACACAGTGTTCTGGAGCATCTATTAATACTAATATCCCTCCAAGGATAGGTCACCCAAGGAAAGTTAGGCAAAAAGACAGAGGATTAGACACTATAAATGCCAAGATTTACGGGCTAGGTGGAAAAAAAAAATGAAAGAGACAAACTGTTTCATTGGAAAGAATTAAGGACTACTCAGTAAATTGGCCACAACCAATGGATAATTCATCATTCACTCATTCAACTAATACTTAGATTGTGCTTACTATAAGCCAGGCATTGTGCTAGGCGGGGATACGGTGAGGAACAGCATAACCCAGATTCTACCTGCATGAGGCTTCCTGTCTAGGAGATAATTCAGGTATAAACAGGTAGTTGAACAAGTCCACTAAGAGACCTTTCAAAGAATCAGTGGGGACAGAAACCAGAGTTAAAGGTATAAGAGAAAAGGAAGACAGTGGAAGTAAATTCTTTTAACGAGCTCAGCTCTAAGGTAAGAAGAGAGGGGATACAGAGTCAATCTTCTGGAAAGATTTTAAGCATCACTCGAGATTCAATTATTCTCTCATCAATGTCTGGGTTTCTTAAAAGTCAAATAATAGCACAAGTCATGTCCACACTGACTATGATGGAGGCAGCTGCCTAAGCAGGTTGACTGTCTTTTTGTGTCTTCAGAGACTATCGGACCAGTTGTGTCCCCGCAGTCCCCGCACAGCATATGCTCTTTCCTGCAGTGTGAGGATATCTGCATTAGCCTAAGTACATACAGCAGGCCCTTTCATTAATGCTCAATACGCTTCGCACATTAGAAATATCACTGTGTCCCCTATGGAACTCTAAGGCATCTGGTAGACTTGTGTCTCCCTCAAGATCCTTCTTGTTTCTCTTATAGTCAAAAGGCACAAGTCACATACTCTTAATTTTGCCCCCAAATCACGGTAAGCCCTGTCTCCAAACGCTCATTGGCCTTCAACCTCTTACTTTGTTGACTGGTTTAACTCCAAGGAGTTAAACCACCAAATTCATGGTTCTCAGCCTTACTGTCTGTGATTTTCATGACCAAATATACGAGAAGTTATGGTGGCACACTCAAGGGATTAAAATGCAAACGTCAGCGTTTACAGATACATTCAAAACTGAAATAAAAATGTATTGTCACTACTCTATTTAGTTGGCTGTCCTTAGGCTTTGCATTACGATTTGAATTAAGCATTTTTTTTATACTAATCACATTCATATACATACACCCCTAAGGCAAGATCCTCTCACATGTCAGTACACAGGCGGTTCAGCTTTGCCCTGACACTGAGTTGCACTTTTAGATCTTACTTGCCAAAATATACCCTACTCTACAGCCCTTCATCTCAGTGATCCATGTCCAAGAAATCATCATAACGCTATATTTCTTCAGTTGGGCAACCTACCTGTGGAATTCTGCTGGAACTCCAGTCTGCCATAATACACAGGTTAAATATACAATTTAAACTCTGTCGCAAGCAAAGAAGATCTGAGAGTTCAAAACTGGGAAATAGTTTCCCAAAACGTAGATAGTTTATTGTATGCAGTTTGGCTGAAAGGTAGAGACAAATGACCTAGAAAAATTTCTCATCTTCCCTCAGAGCCTAAAAGCCTATAGCTGTTGGTATAATCCCCAAAGCATCTAGAGGGATCCATTCCATTCATCAAAGGTAGTTGACTACACATCTTAGTCTTCCCAAGACAATATCAGTTAATGCCTGTTGTTGAAGTAGTTCAGTGTTCCAATGGTAGCATCCCATTTCTCTCTCAAATGTGTCCTAATTTGAGCAACAAATTATTTGGTCATCTCAGACAAAGAATATCACAAATCTCCCAACCAGTTAAATGTCAAAAATTTTCCAATTTAGCCAGTTTTAAAGTCATACAAGTATTACTTCAAAGAAACAGTCCTCCAAAACGTGAGTTAATGGAAGCCAGCACCACTGAGAAAGAGGCGAAAATTTCAAGTGCAATGGTGCATCTGGGAACAAACAGGTATAAGGAAGTCAACTGACATTTGATGCTGAGCCTAGGAAGCATTAAAAATAAGAACTGAAAGAAGTATTCAGAGCTTTAGGTCCACACAGCCAAAGTAAATCAAGTCTGCAAAGATTTTATGAGACTCTAAAGAACACACTAAGAAGATGAAAATGAAAACTCTGCAATTTTTTTTATTATTACCATTGGTTTTAACTTTTTAGAAAAGGTCCTGAGATTACCAGAGGCACCAGATCAGATACTATAAGTGAGGTGAAACAAACTGCTTGGCTTTAACCCTTTTGGAGATTCTGATCTGCCTGAACCAGACTCTAACATTCATATCCCTCATTGAACAGATATTCCATTAAACTACACACAAACCAAAGTGGGAAGTGCTGAATCCTAGCATTTGGTAAAATCTTGAGGCAGCTTGAATTGTCATTTTGTGCGTCTGAATTTATGGCTGTCTGCTTTTATTATGTCTTAGTAGCATCCTTTTTGTCTTACCTCAGTGTTTGCTCATTCTTGCAGCTCTGAACTTTTAAAGAGCAGTTATTTCATGCATTTATTACTCTCTACTTCAACCTTCCAAACATTCACAGAATTGTACACAGGACTTTCTCTGCCTTCTCTGAGACCGTATCCAGTGGTTTCTGGATATTGCCCTAATCCCGAATCCCTGCTATTTCTCATTACCTTTTATTAACAGACTTCTAAGTGACTTTTTTAAGACAACGGGATTCTGTTTTTAGCCAAGCCTATTTCACTCAAATTTGCAAGTAAAATTTCATGAGAAGCTGTATCAAATGCTTTATTAATTTCCAAATATATATTCTAGACTCAGCCTTAAATTCATGCTGTTCTTTATTTACTAGAGAACTTATTTTCCAAGGCTTTTTCTTTAATATATATGTAAAATTTTTCCTCTTCTCTTTTAACCTCCCTGCTATGTTTTCTGATGGTAATAGATCATGCCACTTGATGTGACCACAGAGCTGTGCTCTGCTTTTCTGTTTAAAAAATCCAAATTAAAGTGACCAGAATGCTGTAGAAATCATCTTGAGGGTAACTGAAGGAAACAGAAATAGTGGGCCTGCCCACAAAAGGCTTAAATAAAAACATAATATCTGCTTACAGGTATCTGAAGGATTGTCAAACTGTATCCCTGAGGAGCAGAACCAGGACAAGAGATAAGAATTATAGTGGCAGAATGTGCCTCAACAGAATTCATTCATTATTTCAGTAGTTATTGAGAGCAGTCTACATAGAAAGCATTATTTTGGACCTGTGGAGGATGCAAAGAAAAACGAATTAAAAGTCCCTGCTCTCAAGTCCTTTACAACCTATTATGGCCACATAATGCACAAGAATAAATATAACTGTCCAACTCTGGAATGGACTGAGCCATGGAGCAAGGAACAGCTGGTCACTAGAGAGATACAGGTAAAAGCTGAATGCCCACCTCTCAGCTATACTGTAGGAAAGATTCCTGTATTGGCTGGATATTCATTTACTTTTTCTCTGCCTTGTTTCAGAAAGGACTCTCAATCCAGATTTTTCTTACTCCTAAGCCGTGTATTCCATGAGGAACAGAGATACTATTTTTAAATCTTCCTTTGTTAGTAAGCCAGCAGCTCCAGGATCTCTTTGCCATTGAGGACCTGGGCAAAGAGGCAAAAGTAGAATACATACATAGAAGTCCTTGCCAGAGATAAAGAAAAACGGTCTCCACTGGCCCTGGAGAATACCGGAGGAGAGATAAAGGGGAAGTGAAGGGGTCACATGTGCAGATCTTCATAGTCTCATTAGAATGGAACCACAGGGAGAAAGGGATGGAAGTACCACAGTAGTTGTGGGAGATCCTCAGCACTGGTGGGATGATGGCAGGATTCACCAGATCAGCTTGGAGGAGGCTGTAAGTCTGTAGAAGTTCCAACTATGTTCAACATGCTGCAAAATGTAGATCACTGGAGACAGATATATTAAGCTGAGCATAGGAGTTTGAAGTACCACTCTTGGATTTCACAGCCTATGTATAACATAAGGGTGATCCAGAAATGGCCGTGTGTCCCACTGAGGAAACAAAGAGGAGCAGAACAGGTAGGAAAAATATCAAAGGCCTGGGTCTAGAACAAAGAGTCCACATGTAAATGGAGGCAAATGGCCACAACCATGGACCCCATTCAGATATATCACCAAGTCTCAGAAGGCCAGACAACATCACCGGGAGACCAGAACAACCAACCGCACAAAGTCCGTAAGAATCTGTGGGATAACTAGTAGATAGCAGACCACTCTTTCCTCTAATACCACAAAGTAACATAAACCTTTCCATTTCCAGATATCAACCTGGAGAAAAGCAGAAAAGGAGAAAGGCAATCTGAAAGAGTGAATGTAGCCAACATAATCAAAAATCCAAAAGGGACTGTTTAAACCGAAAGAGACTGAAATACCATCAACTAATTGGTAAATTTCAGATTTTCCCCCAAGCTCTCTAATAAATATACAGCCCTCTAAATCCCTATACACATAAACACAAGCACCCTACTACCCAGTGAGATGGGGTTCATAGGAGAGATTTATTTCATTTTAGAAAATCAAGAAAACTAAATGTGCTCATATATCTAAGCAGTAATATGTGTAGATTCTTGATCCCAACACAAATTCACGGGCACATATTCACATATGTGACGCAAAATAATCATTCATCAAGAAAATCTTTCTAAAAGGTGAGGCTGTCTTTTGTGGGGACACTGTGAGACCCTTGTACAAATTCACATTTGCTTATTTCTGTCTTCTACAGTGATTACTTTCTCAAACGGGATTATTAGCCTGCTTTAATGCTGTATTTAATCTCCCTCACGTTGTTGAGTTTTAATGTTTTCCGCATACTCCGTATGGCTATTAATTTGCATTCTTGAAGAAGTCAATTACCCATACATTGCTGTACTCATTGAACCTAGGAACCTATTTACAAGAAACGTGAACTGCAGCATCACAATCACTAAAAGAAAACTTCTCTCCTCTTTCCACACAATATTTTCTCCCCTGTCAATGCAGCCTTCCTTCATTTTAAGATATTCTTGTGGTTTTCTACTGAAATCACACACTGTGGACCACTGTTCTGTGTATATGAGCTTGATGTCACTGGGTACCATATGTAATTATCACCCACAAAGGAATGTTACTCAACATATATTGTATGTTCATATGTTGCTCAACATTTATGGTAGCTGCATGTATTTGTCAAATCAGGTACATCGGAACAAACCATCCAATCTCAATATGTAGAACAGAGAGAGGCACTGAAAAACTATTACCAAGATCTGTGCTAGTTAGCTCACATTGCATTTCCCATGAAAGAAAAGAAAGGGGAAAAATCGTCTAGCCTCTCTCAATTTGTCATTTGGTGTTCCTAGTGAGATTGAGAAAAAAAATGTTGGCAGAGCTGTTAGAAAGCAAGGCTGTAGTATCTATGAGGACTGGAGAGAAGGGAAGTATTAATGTGGCTACATGGGGTCTAGATCAAGAACCCTGGAATTCAGGGAGTGATGAAATTAAAGCACCAAAGTGGTAGCTCCTTCTGAATTTACCACACTATGATTTCCAGTTCTTCTGAATTCCCTCAGCATTCTCCAAATATCAACATTCACAAAGAAATGTGACAAAGGTCACAATGAGCTACAAATAGATCTGTCCCCTTGATCTGGAACTGGTTATATAGGTAAGTTTGATTTGTAACAAGAGGTCATGGTATTTTTACTACAAAGGATTAAAGTGCTAGGTAAGGCAGGAGGTTTCATGTGCTTTTGAGTCCAGCCAGCACAAACACAGTCAATCCTGGAAAAGTTCCTTTTCTTACACTGGTTACTAAAAGGCTACTAAGTCTCCGAAAAGCGGTAACAAATACCAAACAAAACCCTGAAAGGTGGCAAAATTGAAAGGGGACACTGAAAACAGCTAGTCAATGCCTGAAGCCCAAAGTCTTTGTTTGCACAATTGCTTCTTTTCATCATCTCTCAGATCATAAGTTGTTTAAGGGCTGTGAAAGGTATCAGAAAGACGGCCTTCTTCTATTTTTTTTTTTAGTATTTTATTTTATTTTAAAATTTTTAATTTAATTTTATTCATTTTTTCATACAGCAGGTTCTTATTAGTCATCAATTTTATACACATCAGTGTATACATGTCAATCCCAATCTCCCAATTCATCACACCACCACCCACACCCCCCTGGCACTTTCCCTCCTTGGTGTCCATACATTTGTTCTCTACATCTGTGCCTCTATTTCTGCCCGGCAAACCAATTCATCTGTACCATTTTTCCAGGTTCCACATATATGCTTTAATATACGATATGTTTTTCTCTTTCTAACTTCACTCTGTATGACAGTATCTAGATCCATCCACGTCTCTACAAATGACTCCATTTTGTTCCTTTTTATGGCTGAGTAATATTCCATGGTATATATGTATGACTTCTTCTTTGTCCATTCGTATGTCGATGGGCATTTAGGTTGCTTCCATCACCTGGCTATTGTAAATAGTACTGCAATGAACATTGGGGTGCATGTGTCTTTTTGAATTATGGTTTTCTCTGGGTATATGCCCAGTAGTGGGACTGCTGGATCATATGGTAATTCTATTTTTAGTTTTTTAAGGAACCTCCATACTGTTCACCATAGTGGCTGTATCAATTAACATTCCCACCAACAGTGCAAGAGGGTTCCCTTTTCTCCACAGCCCCTCCAGGATTAGCTATTTGTAGATTTTCTGATGATGCCCATTCTAAATGGTGTGAGGTGATACCACACTGTAGTTTTGATTTGCATTTCTCTAATTAGTGATGTTGAGCAGCTTTCCATGTGCCCCTTGGCCATCTATATGTCTTCTTTGGAGAAATGTCTATTTAGGTCTTCTGCCCATTTTTGGATTGGGTTGTTTGTTTTTTTAATATTGAGCTGCATGAGCTGTTTATATATTTTGGAGACTCATCCTTTGTCCACTGATTCGTTTGCAAATAGTTTCTCCCATTTTGAGGGTTGCCTTTTCATCTTGTTTATGGTTTCCTTTGCTGTGCAAAAGCTTTGAAGTTTCATTAGGTCCCATTTGTTTATGTTTGATTTTATTTCCATAACCCTATGAGGTGGCTCAAAACAGATCTTGCTGTGATTTATGTCAAAGACTATTCTTCCTATGTTTTCCTGTCAGAGTTTTATAGTGCCTGGTCTTACATTTAGGTCTCTAATCCAGTTTGAGTTTATTTTTGTGTATGGTGTTAGGGAGTGTTCTAACTTCATTCATTTACATGTAGCTGTACAGTTTCCCCAGCACCACTTATTGAAGAGACTGTCTTTTCTTCATTGTATATCCTTGCCTCCTTTGTCATAGATTAGTTGACCATAGGTGCATGGGTTTATCTCTGGGCTTTCTATCCTGTTCCATTGACCTATATTTCTGTTTTTGTGCCAGTACCATATTGTCTTGATTACTGTAGCTTTGTAGTATAGTCTGAAGTCAGGGAATCTGATTCCTCCAGCTGCGTTTTTTTCCCTCAAGACTGCTTTGGCTGTTCGGGGTCTTTTGTGTCTCCATACAAATTTTAAGATTTTTTGTTCTAGTTCTGTAAAAAATGCCATTGGTAATTTGATAGGGATTGCATTAAATCTGTAGATTGCTTTGGGTAGTATAGTCATTTTCACAATATTGATTCTTCCAACCCAAGAACATGGTATATCTCTCCATCTGCTGCTATCATTTTTAATTCTTTCATCAGTGTCTTAGAGTTTTCTGCATACAGGTCTTTTGTCTCCCTAGGTAGGTTTATTCCTAGGTATTTTATTCTTTTTGTTGCAATGGTAAATGGGAGTGTTTCCTTAATTTCTCTTCCAGATTTTTCATAATTAGTGTATAAATGCAAGAGATTTCTGTGCATTAATTGTGTATCCTGCAACTTTACCAAAATCATTTATTAGCTCTAGTAGTTTTCTGGTAGCATCTTTAGGATTCTCTATGTATAGTATCATGTCATCTGCAAAGAGTGACAGTTTTACTTCTTCCTTTCCAATTTGTATTCCTTTTATTTCTTTTTCTTCTCTGATTGCCATGGCTAGGACTTGCAAAACTATGTTGAATAATAGTGGCAAGAGTGGACATCCTTGTCTTGTTCCTGATCTTAGATGAAATGCTTTCAGTTCTTCACAATTGAGAATTATGTTTGCTGTGGGTTTGTCATATTTGGCCTTTATTAAGTTGAGGTAGGTTGCCTCTATGCCCACTTTCTGGAGAGTATTTTTCATAAATGGGTGTTGATTTTTGTCAAAAGCTTTTTCTGCATTTATTGAGATGATCATATGGATTTTGTTCTTCAATTTGTTAATATGGTAAATCATATTGATTGGCGTATATTAAAGAATCCTTGCATCCCTGGGATAAATCCCACCTGATCATGGTGTAAGATCCTTTTAATGTGTTGTTGGATTCTGTTTGCTAGTACTTTTTATTTTTAACATCTTTATTGGAGAATAATTGCTTTACAATGGTGTGTTAGTTTCTGCTTTATAACAAAGTGAATCAGTTATAAATATACATATGTCCCCATATCTATTCCCTCTTGCATCTCCGTCCCTCCAACCCTCCCTATCCCATCCCTCCAGGTGGTCCCAAAGCATCAAGCTGATCTCCCTGTGCTATGCGGCTGCTTCCCACTAGCTATCTATTTTACTTTTGGTAGTGTATATATGTCCATGCCCGTCTCTCACTTTGTCCCACCTTACCCTTCCCCCTCCCCGTATGCTCAAGTCCATTCTCTAGTAGGTCTGCGTCTTTACTCCCGTCTTGCCTCTAGGATCTTCATGGCTTTTTTTTCTTCTTTTTTTAGATTCCATATATATGGGTTAGCATACAGTATTTGTTTTTCTCTTTCTGACTTACTTCACTCTGTATGACAGACTCTAGGTCCATCCACCTCACTACAAATAACTCACTTTCGTTTCTTTTTATAGCTGAGTAATATTCCATTGTATATATGTGCCACATCTTCTTTACCCATTCATCTGTCGATGGACACTTAGGTTGCTTCCATGTCCTGGCTATTGTAAATAGAGCTGCAGTGAACATTTGGGTACATGACTCTTTTTGAATTATGGCTTTCTCAGGGTATATGCCCAGTAGTGGGAGTGCTGGGTCATATGGTAGTTCTATTTTTAGTTTTTTAAGGAACTTCCATACTGTTCTCAATAGTATCTGTATCAATTTACATTCCCACCAACAGTGCAAGAGTGTTCCCTTTACTCCACACCCTCTCCAGCATTTATTGTTTGTAGATTTTTTGATGAAGGCCTTTCTGACCAGTGTGAGATGATACGTCACTGTAGTTTTGATTTGCATTTCTCTAATGACTAATGATGTTGAGCATTCTTTCATGTGTCTGTTGGTAATCCATATATCTTCTTTGGAGAAATGTCTATTTAGGTCTTCTGCCCACTTTGTATTGGGTTGTTTCTTTTTTTTGATATTGAGCTGCATGAGCTGCTTGTAAATTTTGGAGATTAATCCTTTGTCAGTTGCTTCAATTGCAAATATTTTCTCCCATTCTGAGGGTTGTCTTTTCATCATGTTTATGGTTTCCTTTGCTGTGCAAAAGCTTTGAAGTTTCATTAGATCCCATTTGTCTATTTTTGTTTTTATTTCCATTTCTCTAGGGGGTGGGTCAGAAAGGATCTTGCTGTGATTTATGTCATACAGTGTTCTGCCTATGTTTACCTCTAAGAGTTTGATGGTGTCTGGCCTTACATTTTGGTCTTTAATCTATTTTGAGTTTTTTTTGGTATATGGTGTTAGGGAGTGTTCTAATTTCATTCTTTTATATGTAGCTGTCCAGTTTTCCCAGCACCACTTATTGATGAGTCTGTCTTTTCTCCACTGTATATTCTTGCCTCCTTTATCAAAAATAAGGTGACTGTATGTGCATGGGTTTACCTCTGGGCTTTCTATCCTGTTCCATTGATCTATCTTTCTGTTTCTGTGCCAGTACCATACTGTCTTGATTACTGCATGTTTGTAGTATAGTCTAAAGTCAGTAAGCCTGATTCCTCCAGCTCCGTTTTTCGTTCTCAAGATTGCTTTGGCTATTCGGGGTCTTTTTTGTTTCCATACAAATAGCGCAATTTTTTTTTTCCTAGTTCTTTGAAAAATGCCAGTGGTAGTTTGATAGGTATTTCATTGAATCTGTAGTTTGTTTTGGGTAGTAAAGTCTTTTTTACAATGTTGATTCTTCCAATCCAAGAATGTGGTATATCTCTCCATCAGTTTGTATCATCTTTAATTTCTTTCATCAGTGTCTTATAGTTTTCTGCATACAGGTCTTTTGTCTCCTTAGGTAGGTTTATTCCTAGATATTTTATTCTTTTTGTTGCAATGGTAAATGGGAATATTTTCTTAATTTCATTTTCACATTTTTCAACATTAATGTATAGGAATGCAAGAGATTTCTGTGCATTAATTACCTAACCTGTTACTTTACCAAATTCATTGATTAGCTCTAGTAGTTTTCTGGTAGCATCTTTAGGATTCTCTATGTATAGAATCATGTCATATGCAAACAGTGATAGCTTTACTTCTTTTCCAATTTGTATTCCTTTTATTTCTTTTTCTTCTCTGATTGCAGTGGCTAAAACTTACAAAACTATGTTGAATAAGACTGGTGAGAGTGGGCAACCTTTTCTTGTTCCTGATCTTAGTGGAAATGGTTTCATTTTTTCACCATTGAGGATGATGTTGGCTGTGAGTTTGTCACATATGGCCTTTACTAGGTTGAGGAAAGTTCCCTCTGTGCCTACTTTCTGGAGGGTCTTTATCATAAGTGGGTATTGTATTTTGTTGAAAGCTTTCTCTGCATCTATTGAGATGATCATATGGTTTTTCTCCTTCAGTTTGTTAATATGGTGTATCACATTGATTGATTTGTATATATTGAAGAATCCTTGCATTCCTGGGATAAACCCCACTTGATCATAGTATATGATCCTTTTAATGTGCTGTTGGATTTTCTTTGCTAATATTTTTTTGAGGATTTTTGCATCTATATTCATCAGTGCTATTGGTCTGTAATTTTCTTTTTTTGTAGTATCTTTGTCTGGTTTTGGTATCTGGGTGATGGTGGCCTCATAGAATGAGTTTGGGAGTTTTCCTTCCTCTGTAATTTTTTGGAAGAGTTTGAGAAGGATGGGTGTTAGCTCTTCTCTAAATATTTGCTAGAATTCGCCTGTGAAGCCATCTGGTCCTGGACTTTTGTTTGTTGGAAGATTTTTCATCAGAGTTTCAATTTCATTACTTGTGATTGGTCTGTTCATATTTTCTATTTCTTCCTGGTTCAATCTTGGAAGGTTATACCTTTCTAAGAATTTGTCCATTTCTTCCAGCTTGTCCATTTTATTGGCATAGAGTTGCTTGTAGTAGTCTTAAGATGCTTTGTATTTCTGCAGTCTGTTGTAACTTCTCCGTTTTCATTTGTAATTTTATTGATTTGAATCCACTCCCTCTGTTTCTTGATGAGTCTGGCTAATGGTTTATCAATTTTGTTTATCTTCTCAAGGAACCAGCTTTTAGTTTTATTGATCTTCGCTATTGTTTTCTTTGTTTCTATTTCATTTAGTTCTGCTCTGATCTTTATGATTTCTTTCCTTCTGGTAACTTTGGGTTTTGTTTGTTCGTCTTTCTCTAGTTCCTTTAGGTGTAAGGTTAGATTGTTTATGTGAGATTTTTCTTGTTTCTTGAGGTAGGCTTGTATAGCTATAAACTTCCCTCTTAGAACTGCTTTTGCTGCATCCCATAGGTTTCGGATTGTTGTGTTTTCATTGTCATTTGTCTCTAGGTATTTTTTTATTTCCTCTTTGATTTCTTCAATGATCTCTTGGTTATTTAGTAACGTATTGTTTAGCCTCATGTGTTTGTGGTTTTTACGTTTTTATCTAATCTCATAGTGTTGTGGTCAGAAAAGATGCTTGATACAATTTCAATTTTCTTAAAGTTACTGAGGCTTGATTTGTGACCCAAGGTGTGATCTATCCTGGAGAATGTTCCATGAACACTTGAGAAGAAAGTGTAATCTGCTGTTTTTGGATGGAATATCCTATATATATCAATTAAATCTATCTGCTCTATTGTGTCATTTAAAGCTTGTGTTTCCTTATTAATTTTCTGTTTGGATGATCTGTCCATTGGTATAAATGAGGTGTTAAAGTCCCCCACTATTATTGTGTTACTGTCGATTTCCTCTTTTATAGCTGTTAGCAGTTGCCTTATGTATTGAGGTGCTCCTATGTTGGGTGCTTATATATTTATAATTGTTATATCTTCTTCTTGGATTGATCCCTTGATCATTATGTAGTGTCCTTCCTTGTCTCTTGTAACATTGTTTATTTTAAAGTCAATTTTATCTGATATGAGTATTGCTACTCCAGCTTTCTTTTGATTTCCATTTGCATGGAATATCTTTTTCCATCCTTCACTTTCAGTCTGTATGTGTCCCTAGGTCTGAAGTGGGTCTCTTGTAGACAGCATATATATGGGTCTTGTTTTTGTATCCATTCAGCAAGCCTGTGTCTTTTGGTTGGAGCATTTATTTCATTCACGTTTAAGTTAATTATTGATATGTATGTTCCTATTATCATTTTCTTAATTGTTTTGGGTTTGTTTTTGTAGGTCCTTTTCTTCTTTTGTGTTTCCACTTAGAGAAGTTCCTTTAGCATTTGCTGTAGAGCTGGTTTGGTGGTGCTGAATTCTCTTATCTTTTGCTTGTTTGTAAAGTTTTTGATTTCTCCATTGAATCTGAATGATATCCTTGCTGAGTAGAGTAATCTTAGTTGTAGGTTCTTCTCTTTCATCACTTTAAATATATCATGCCACTCCCTTCTGGCTTGTAGTGTTTCTTCTGAGAAATCAGCTGTTAACCTTATGGGAGTTCCCTTGTATATTATTTGCCATTTTTCCCTTGCTGCTTTCAATAATCTTTGTTTTTAATTTTTGCCAATTTGATTTCTATTTGTCTCATGGTGTTTCTCCTTGGGTTTATCCTGTATGGAACTCACTGCACTCCCTGGACTTGGGTGGCTATTTCCTTTCCCAAGTTAGGAAAGTTTTCGACTATAATCTCTTCAAATATTTTCTCAGGTCCTTTCTCTGTCTCTTCTCTTTCTGGGACCTCTATAGTGGAAATGTCATTGTGTTTAATGTTGTCCCAGAGGTCTCTTAGGCAAGGCAGCCTTCTTCTAATGGTAGACAATGTCTGGGATGTGAATGCATAAGAATTCTATCAGGTTGCTTACTGTCACCGAAACCCCTTCAGGGGAGTTTGAAAAAAAACACACTTGAAGATGTTATACACAATCATTCTCAGAGATCGAAAGCAATGTTTAAAAGAAGTTTTTTCTCGAGGTGAAAAATGAAAATGCAATTTCAGGAAAAACCTTCTAATTTTTTTTCTGTCTTCTCCAATCTGTCATGGAAGGATTGCACTGATGGCCTTATTATTGACTGTTGACACTTTGCTTAAAAAAAACTTGATAGGGCTTCCCTGGTGGCACAGTGGTTGAGAGTCTGCCTGCCAGTGCAGGGGACACGGGTTCAAGCCCTGGTCTGGGAAGATCCCACATGCCACAGAGTAACTGGGCCTGTGAGCCACAACTGCTGAGCCTGCGCGTCTGGAACCTGTGTCCCACAGCAAGAGAGGCCGCGACAGTGAGAGGCCCGCGCACCACGATGAAGAGTGGCCCCCGCTCGCCGCAACTAGAGAAAGCCCTCGCACAGAAACTAAGACCCAACACAGCCAATCAATCAATCAATCAATCAATAGAAATGCTGTAGAATTATAAAAAAAAATAAAAAAGTAAAACTTGATAAAACACAATACTTGCTTTTCTACTATCAGGGAAAAGAAAGGAGGTAGGGATAATTTTAAATTGCAGAAAATGACACAGTCATTATTGTCTGGCCTGCGAATGCATTGTTTATCATTAAAATTATACCTATCCAGGACTGTTTTCTGGTATAACTCTGGTCCATAGGATTCAATGAGAAACAAAATAACAAATTAACCTATTTGCCAAAATGTTAAGAGAATTTATTGACTTCATGGTATCCTCAATGCCACAGGAATTAAGAAATATTTTACTATACTCTAATTTCTTCATAGATCATAGCAAGACTCCTTGGCGTCGCAAGAATCTTCAAAAATCTCCAACTTGCATACCAAATAGGAGAAAGAATAAATTTTATTCAAGAATAATATTTTAATTCAATTAGCTGATATTAATTTTTTAAAAACCTTTATGCCATTCAAATCAATAAATGTTGAGGAAGAGAAAAAGCTGTCAGATCTGAAAGCCTATAACCTCTTAGACTTCTTCATAATTAATATCAGGTTTCTGTATATCAGAGTTCAACACAAGTTTTATTACAATGAATTTGCATTTGCTCAACAAAATATAATTGAAAGAGACTTCTGCTTCCATCTATGAAGGAGTAACAGGGAAGATATTTATCTTCCCGCCTTAAACAATTTTAAAAAATTGACAAAATACTGAAACAACACTTTTTACACATTAGACAATAGGCAAGGTGGCCATTGGTCCCGAAAAAAAGGAAAATAAATAAGGTGAGACCAACTATATTAGTCAGCTTGAGCTCCTATAACAAAATACCATAGATTGAGTGGCTTAAGAAACAGAAATGTATTTCTCACAGTTCTCAAGGCTGGAAGTCCAAGATCAGGGTGCCAGCATGGTTGAATTCTGGTAAGGGCCCTCTTCCTGGCTTTCAGATAGCCACTTTCATGTTGTGTCCTCACATGGCAGAGAGAGGGAAAGAGAGCTCTGGTCTCTTTCTCTCCTCATAAGGCCACTAATCCCATCATGGGAGTCCAACTCTCCTGACCTCATCTAAACCTAAGTACCTTCCAATGACCCCATCTCCAAATATTGTCACATTAGGCACTATAGCTTCAACATATGGATTTGGGGAAGACACAAACATTCCATCTAAAGCATCAGTAATTGTCCCAGTTTACTGAATGGCATTAATAAAGCCTGGCAAACCTCCTGAGTTGAGAAGACAGTTCAGAATTCAAGAGGTACATGTTAGCTAGAATTTTTTTTTTTGGTAGCTAGAATTTGAAAGACAGATAATTGGAAAAAAATAAAGCTGCATAAAGAGAACTCCAGAGATCTGCAAAGAGTACCTAATGAGTCTTCACCTGAATAATGACTATGCAAGGCATGGGAAAGAATCATCAGAAGGATAAGATGTAATAGTTTTTGGAGCTCACACAGGACAAGAATAGTTTGTATTCCTTCTTCCTAACACATGAAGCATCAAGTAGAGTCCTCAGAGGAGTATTACCTCAAGATAGGGCCAAATTAGTCATGGAGAAACTGCCTAACAGCTCAAATGGACCAAACTGTTTCCAAGTAACTTGATTGCTGCATCCCATAAGAAAGCTCCCAAAATACTTAAGAAAATAAAAACTCCATCACCCTGTAAAGTAAAATTTACAATGCCTGGTATCCAACAAAAATTACCAGATATGCAACAAAGCAGGAAAATATAAAATCATAATGAGAGAAAAATCAATCTATATAGACCCAGAAATAGCACAGATGATAGAATTAGCAGTGACAACAAAGCAGCTATTATAAACATACCTCATATGTTCTAGAAGGTTAAGAAAAATGAGCATGATAAGATATGGCCTATGAAAAAAATCAATCATTTAGAGATGAAAAATTCAATATCTTAACAAATTCACTTGATAAGATTAATAGCATTTAGACAGTGTAGAAGAATGACTAGTGCCCTTGAAGACATGACAATTGAAATTGTATGAAATAAAACACAGAGGGAAAAATACTGAAAATAAATGAACAGAGCACATCAGTGAGCTGTGAGAAAACATAAAATCAGACTAAAATGCATTTAACTGGAGTCCAGAGGGAAAGGAGAAACAGGAAAAGAAAAAATTTTTGAAGAAATAATAGCCCCAAATTATCACAATTTAATGAAAATTATAAATTCATATATCCAAGAAGTTCAGTGAACCTCAAGCACAACAACTATGATGAAAACTACACCAAGGCCTACTGTAATCAAATTGCTCAAAACCAGTTAAAGAGAAAATCTTAAAAGCAATTAGGGGGCTTAAAAAAAAAAAAAAAAAAAAAAGAAGAGGAACAGAGGAACAAAGGTAAGAATGATAGAAGACTTCTTATCAGAAACAGTGCAGGCCAAAAGACAGTGTAGCAACATCTTGAAAGTAGTGGATGAAAAACTAGCAGATATTTTCCAATAATTAAGACAAAATGAAAAAAAATTTTGACATACAAAAGCTGCAAGAATTCATCATCAATAGATCATCACTATAAGAAATGTTAAAGTCCTTTAGACAGAAAGAAAATGACACTAAGTAGAAATCTCAATAACACAAGAAATAGTAAATATATAGGCAGATATATGAGTCTTTTATTTTTTTAATTAATTGAAATATGGATGGATAATCCACATCATTTAGCTGCTGCTGCTGAGTAATAAACCACCCTAAAACTTAATGGTTTAAAATAATTATTTACTTCTTTCGGGTATGTGTCATTTAGATAGTTCAACTGTTCTAGGCCATGCTTGGCTGATCTTGGTGAGCTCAGTTGTGCATCTGCAACTAGCTGGCTAGTCAATCTAGCAATTAGCTAACCTATCCATAAGTTCCCTCTAGCAGGCCAACCTGGGCTTATTCTCCTGACATGGCAGAGGTCTAAGACTGAGAAATCTCAATCATGCAAAAAGAAAATAGAAATGCACAGTCATTTTTCAAGCCTCTGCTTGTGTTACATTTACTAACATCCCATCATCTAAAGAAAGTCACATGGCCAATCTCAGAGTGGGAAGGGACTAGAAAATTTTAAAAATTTCAAGGCAAAAATATGGATACAGAGAAGCCGTTAACTGGGAGCAGTAACACAATCAATCTATTATGCACATCTATTTTAGTGATTGTGGATTAACCTACCTACCTAGATAATTCATGCACATACAAACATATACTACATAGTCTACATAAAGATAACCTCAGAATTTATGCTGCTTAGATATTTTTTAAACCTCTTTCTCATCATGAGTGATAATCACAAAACTATGGTTGGCAGAGAAGTAAAGATACAGGGGTAAAGGTAAAAGAACAGGTGTACAGAGAAAGCAAAAGGAATGTATGAAAAGGAGCTATGCTTGCAGCAGATTGAATCTGAGATATTTTAGGGTATTGAGAAATGTAACAAACCAGGCATACAGGAAGTTCAGACCAAAGGCAAAGAGAGAGGCAGGAAAGAGATGCAAGACACCATAATTAAGAAGAACCTATAGTGAAGCCAAAATTTCCTCTGGCCAAAGTTTATTTTATCCTTTCCTGGGTGTGCAACCTGCAACAACCGGTAGAATTACTAACTGAATATACCAAGGAGAAGTCTAGAGTGACATCTGTGAGATGGATAGTACTATTTAAGGAAGAATCAAGTTTTATACTGATCCATTATCTCCACAATAGGGTATGATCCTTCCACTAGTCATCAGTTTTCAAAAGAGATGAAAATATGATGAAAAAGAAAGAGGGAAAAGGCCTCCAGTCTATAATTGGAATGTAACGAAATGTTTCTATGAAGTAGTAATGAGTTTGGTTTCTTCTACAGCTCATTTAGATACAAAGCCCTAATCGCATGGCACTTCTGCCTGAGTAGTGTAACAATGGACTCTGCTATTGACCTTTAATAGAAAATATATTTAATTGTATTAAATACAATTATATTGTAATTACGCTTGAGTGGTACAGTGATATTCATTATTGTGTTTTACAGAAAATGTGCTTAATTTTCTAGTGAACTGATCTCATACAAATTAAATTTGCAATTAAAAAAATTTTTTTTCAAAACCAAATTGTATTTGGGATGCTACATTTTTTATGTTAAGTAATGTTTTCATGAATAAAATATAATTCATATTCTTCTAACTTTAATTCATTTGTTCTGGTATAATATAGGAATTCCAAGAGAAAAGAGATAGAAATAAAGGGTGTAAGGAAAAAAGAAAGCAATGAAGGAAGGAACAAAGAAAGCAATGAAAGAAGGAAAAAAGCAAAGGGGGAGGGAGGGTACAGAACAAATACAGAGTATAATCTCCTTTGGGATGTGTGTAAATAATTGTTGAAGAGTATAGGAAACTATCAATGATTAAATCTAGAAATAGAACTAAAGGTATTCAAACATAGACTGGGTGGCCAAGTCTATTCTAGTATCTAGTAATAGTCTATTCTAGTTGCTTGAGTCCCAGTCAAAACCTAAAGCACAAAGAAATAAGTCACTGGAGAACCTAGTGACATACCTGACCAGCATCATTAACTATTAGTTATGAAGTTATTTTCACATACAACATAATCTAAATATAGAGAATACTTTTAAAAAAGTAATAGTTATATTTAAATATGTCTTCATCTTGAAAATTTTATTTTTAAAGAGAGGCAATATGGTTTACTGCAGGAGTTGACAAATTCAACCCACTACCTGTTTTTGTAAATAAAATTTTATTGTAAATAAAGCTACCCCCATTCATCTATAACTGCTTCTGCACTACAGTGGCAGAAGTGAGTAGTTGCAACAGAAGCTGTATGGCCCATGAGGCCTAAAATGTTTACTACTTATCCCTTTACAGAAAAAGTTTATCAATCCCTGGTTTAATGGAAGGAGTTGAAAGGATGATAGGAAAAGTACCTGGCACAGGAGAAAACCAGGAAATGGTAGTAAGTACATTTAAGAATAAGGAGATAAATAACAAAAGAAAAAGCTAAAAGAAAAATGTTTGCCTCTTGGTAATGTGAATTGGAAGTCTATCAGACTATTTTGCATTATTTATCCACACAACTATGGGACTTCCATTTCTCTGATTAAAAATTATTTCATTTAAAAGAACATTTCTATCAATGATTTTTAAAGTATGGTGTTTGTGTAGGAACCAACAAATCCAGCATTGCAACAACAAACATGTACGGAGACTTCAAATATGATGAAAGTGTCACTGTACATCTATGAAGAAATAGTGAATATTTTAGTAGAGAGAATTAAAAATGTAGTCTTACTACACAAAATTTTTTAAAAAGAAAAACTTAAGTCACTCCTTATTTTCTCCTCTATAAGAAGGTGGACTCCAAAAGGAGCAATGTTCTAAATTTAAAGAAAAACTACAAAGCTAAAAGAAAAAAATTAAAAATATCTTTGTGACTTAAGGGTTAAGGAAGATGTCTTAAGCAAGACCCACCAAAATTGATAGATGTAACTACAAATAAAGTCTTGTATAGGATTTTCAAAAATGACAAATCAAGATGATAGATTTTGATTCTACTAATAATGACAAAAAAACTGACAAAAATTAATAACTGGAATAAACAAGGAACTACTGCAAACCAACAAGAAAAAAAGACAGGAAAAACAAGTTTCAAAAAAAATAAAATACATTAATAGGTAATTCATATAAGGAGAATTTCAACAGACAGAGAAAGACAAATATCATAATACTGCTTATATGTGGAATCTTAAAAATGGTACAAATGAACCTATTTACAAAACAGAAATAGAGTCACAGATGTAGAAAACAAACTTATGGTTACCAAGGGGGAAAGGGGGGAGGGAGAGAGAAACTGGGAGATTGGAATTGACATATACACACTACTATATATAAAATAGATAACTAATAAGAACCTACTGTATAGCACAGGGAACACTACTCAATATTCTGTAATGACCTATATGGAAATAGAATCTAAAAAAGAGTGGATATATGTATGTGTATAACTGATTCAGTGTGCTTTGTATTTACAAAAATTTGGAGACTTTCCAGATACTTTCTCATTAATTTTCAGGTTCATTAGCTAACATGCTCTGAATTATTTTAATCATTTTAAATTTATTTAAGCTTGTATTATGACTCAGCATATGGTATTTCTTGGTGAATGTTTCACGTGAGCTTGGCAAAAATGTGTATTCTGCAGTGGTCAGATTAAATGGATTTATACTACTATTCATATCTCTATATTCTTACCGGATCACGTACTGAGAGGTAAATATTGAAATGCACAACTATAATTGTGGTATTGCCTATTTCTCCTTCTTTTCTATCAGTTTTGCTTCATGTATTTTGAAACACTATTATTAGACCCATACACATTTTGCATTGTTATAAATTAATAAGTGAACCATTTTATCATTATAAAATATTTCCCTTTATCTCTTATAATAATCCTCATCCTGAGGAATATTTTGTATAATATTAATATAGCCAGTCCAGCTTTCCTATTTTTGGTATTTGCATAGTATAACTTTCTCTCGTCCTTTTAATTTTAACCTATCTGTATCTTTAATGTGCACCTCTTGTAAATATATAGCATATAGTTGAGTCTTGCTTTTTTATTCAGGTTTACAAGGTCCTACTGTATAGCACAGAACTATATTCAATATGCTATGATAAACCATAATGGAAAAGAATATTTAAAAAAAGAACGTATACATATGTATAACTGCATCACTTCGCTGTACAGCAGAAATTAACACAACACTGTAAATCGACTATATTTCAACCAAAAAAAATTGATATCTAGTTTTAGACTCTGTTTTTTAGTTTAAGTGATAAATTTATTGATATTTAAAATGGTTGTTTATATGATTGACTTTTAAGGCTACTATCCTGGGGATTCTTTTGTCCTGATTTTTTCTGATTCTTTATTTCTCTCTTTTTCTGGTTTTCCTTTTATTAATTAAGCAATATTTAGCAATCTACCTTGCCTTGGAATGTTTTATTAGCTTTAACTTGTGTCTTTAATGTATCAGATTCTACCTTCAAATAACATCATACCACTTCAGTTAACAATATACCACTTCAGTTATAATAACTTTATAAGGTATACTTCTATTTTCAACACTCCCATTCTTTCTGTTAGTCTTATAAGTTTTACTTCTGCACATAAGCATGATTAAGTACAATTTTATACTTTTTCTTTAATAGTCAAAATAATTTAGATAAATTTTTAAATAAGATAAAAAATTAATTTACCCACCTATTTACCATTTCCATTGCTCTTCTTTCCTTTTTTTTTTTTTTTTTTTTTTTTTTTTTTTGCGGTACGTGGGCCTCTCACTGTTGTGGCCTCTCCCGTTGTGGAGCACAAGCTCCGGACGCGCAGGCTCAGTGGCCATGGCTCACGGGTCCAGCCGCTCCGCGGCCCGTGGGATCCTCCAGACCAGGGCACGAACCCGCATCCCCTGCATCGGCAGGTGGACTCTCAAACACTGCGCCACCAGGGAAGCCCTCTTCTTTCCTTTATATAGATCCCAATTTCCATCTGGTATCATTTACTTTCAACCTGAAGAACTTCCTTTAACACTCCATGTCGTGCAGATTTGCTGGTGAAATAGTCTTTTAACTTTTGTTTTTTCTGAAAATGGCTTTTATTTGCTTTCATTAGCCTTCATATTTGAAGAATATTTTCACTCTATATAAGATTGTAGGCTATAATTTTCTTTCACTACTTTAAGGTTGTCATTTCATTGTCTTCTGGCTTACATTTTTTCTGATGAGTAGATAGAATCATTCTTACTATTTCCCTGTATGTAATGTGTTATTTTTGTCTGGCTGCTTTTAATATTTTCTCTTTATCAATCTATTTTCAGTAGTTTGATCATAATGTGCTTGGATACGGTTTTATTTGAGTTCATCCCTCTTGCTTTTCTGTGATATTCATAAATATGTGCTCTCTATTTTTTTTTTACCAAATTTGGAATTTTTTCAACCCTGATATTTTCAAAGTTTTTTTTTCTTCCCCAAATCTCTCCCTCCCTCCTATTGTGACTCCAAATTACACATATATAGGACCATTTATATATGGTCAGGTATAGACTGACAAGTCACTGAAGCTCTGTTCATTTATTTTCAGCTTTCTTCTTTTGGCTTCAGTTTGCATAGTTTATTTTGCCCCTTTCTACTAATTTACTAATATTTTGCTCTGCAGTGAATAATCTGTTGTTAAACCTATCAAATTTTTTTTCCGATATTGTTTTTCATTTATATGTCTCATTAGGATCCTTTTTATATCTTCTATTTCTCTATTGCAATTATTTTTTCTAATTATAGCTATATGTCAGTATTTTTTAATATCCTTGAACATATTTATAGTAACTTTTAAAGTCCTTATCTGATAATTCTATCATATCTGTAATTTGGGGACAGGTTTCTAATAAATGATTATTCTTCTGGTTATGGAACGTATGTTTCCGCTTCTTCACATGTCTCATATATTTTGGTTGTAATATGGAATAATGGATGCTACATTGTTGGGCACCTGGACTTTGTCATCTTCCTGAATAGAATAGTGGGTTTTATTCCATAAGGCAGTGCATTTACTTGGAGCCTGCTTGATTCTTTTAAGTCTTACTTTGTGATATATCATAGTGGTTCTAGAGTATCATTTATTCTAGGGCTAAATTAGTCCTACTTCTAGAGCATGGCCTTTCTAGGCTCTCTACTGAATGCTGAGGATGTTCAACAAGGTCCTTCTACTTTGACTGGATGGAACTTGAGTGCCTCTCAGCACTATACAATCTCAAGTCAGCTCACAACTCTCCAGTAGTTTTTTTTTTTCTCCAGTAGTTGTTCTTTGCTGGACCATATGGAATCTCACTCTGAATGTGCACAGATTATTATTTGGCCAGATAGTCAAGTATACCCCTGTCAGATTTATGTTCTTTCTTCCCCATATGGCTCTCTTCTCCACAGCTGCCCTTCTGACCTACAAATTCCAATTTCCTCATGAGCCTCAAACTCTGAACTCTGAATACTCAGTTTAATGATACCAGCAGGTTCTATCTGGGCTCTTCCTTCCTGCACCACAGTCCAGAGAGTGGTTCCAGGTAAAAATCCACTGCCTTGTAGTAATACAAATGTCTCATTCATGGCGTGGCTACCACATTCTCTGTCATTTTAGATGAAATTTCCAAGGCCAGCCTAATACAACTTATTTGCCATTCCCTGTGCTGGTGTAAAATCTCTATCCAGATGTTCTTCATCAAATTCTGTCTTATAAGCACTTTATATTGTAGAAAAAGCCATTTTACCTTTTTTATGTTTAGAATTCTCACTATATTCTTCAGACTGCAGTTGGTTTGGGGATAAGAAGATGAGCTGGAGACAAGCCTTCCAGTAGGTAATTAATCACTTGTAATCAGCCCTTACAGCTATTTGCAGAAGGCGAGAGTCAAGTGGAGAAAGGACTTAACCATCTTTTCAGGGTTATTACAAATCCTGCTAAGGTTACCCTCATTAAAATTGCTATTAACTTTTCTTCCCCCATCAGGATAGTTAATTAATTCTTCCTTATATTTTAAGATTAAGGCAATTAAGGGGAAAAAAAATAAGAGTTAATGTGCCCACACATGGGGCAAACTGATTCCTTTAGGAGGTTGTTAGGAGAGTTTCAAAAAAGGCATATGAAAATGGAACTGTGGTAAGTTATTCTGAGGCCCAGCTCACAAGGCAAAAGTCAGCAATCAATGGATACTTCATATATCTACCTCACCAATTTGGCCTAAATTCTTTTATTTTGTCTTCCTGAACAGTGTTTTCCATTTTGATTTAGAAGATCCAGGTTTTACAAATCCTAAAGTTTATATAACTTAAGTTAGTCTCTTTAAGAAAAAGAATACTAAGACATTTCCAGAACCTTCTAAGGGGCCAGTGAAAATGGTAAATCTGCTCTTGTTGATATCCTCTTTTCCAAATTGCATTTTTAAAAATCTTCTTCAGTCTATGTAATGACATTTTCTACTCCATTTTATCATCAGTGATTTTACATTATCTGTGCTTAGTTTATTCTTTATCTTCCCTATACATTTCTGTAACATCTGTGTACCTAGGGTGAATGCCTAATCTTTAAAAGTAAAATAGCCAATATTTTTTCAGCATTTACAATGTACTAGATAACCTCCTAAAGTTCTTCATGTATATTAACTCATTTAATCCTACTAAAACTTTACGAAGTAGATACCATACTACGTTTTCCACATTTTAAAGATGGAAACACTGAAGCATAGAGAAGCATACAGTGTGTTGAAATGGCAGAGCTTGCCTCCAAACCCAGAACCAGGCTCCAGAACCCTGGATTCTCAAACACTATACTCTTCTGCTTCTCTCTGATTTATGGATGTTGAGGGTTGGAAGGACACATAAGATTTGGAGCAGTATTCTAGGCACCAAGGTATCAGGAGCGTCTGGGTCCAAGAACACCTAGTCAAATGTTGATCGGCAGATGCTGCACATTTAGAGCCCATGAGATCGAGAATAAGACTCCAGAAAACAACGCTGAGTATTTTACATCCTGTCCAGGTAATGCCCCATCCCACTGCTATTACTAGATATGAGTTGGTACGGTAGTGGGAAGGAGCTGAACTAGAATGGGCAGTGAAAGATGATGCAATGAGAGACTGCTTTGCATAAGCTGTTGAATATTTACATTTTTTAGTCTCATTTGAGATGCCCCATTGTCTTCTTCTAGGACCCAGAAAACATCACTTATGATGTCAAAATATTTTTCTTTAAATTAAGCAAGCCAAATTGATCTCTGTCTTTATGACATTATCCTAGTGATTCCAGTAAGGCCAGAGTTACTGATGAGGGTGAAAAAAAGTCTTCAATATCAGTAAAACAAACAGCTGCAGAACCAGAGCCTCTCTTCTTTTTTTTTTTTTTTTAACTTTTTATTTTATATTGGAGCATAGCCGATTAACAATGTTGTGATAATTTCAGGTGCACAGCGATGCAACTCAGCCATACATATACATGTACCCATTCTCCCCCAAACTCCCCTCCCATCCCAGAGCCTCTCTTCTTAATGCACTTATCAATATCAGGAAATATTAGTTGCAATTATATAACGAGCACTATTTACAAAAATAAACATCTAGATATAATCCTGAAGATTCATATGCCATAAATCTGAAGTAGAACCCAGACATTTATATTTTTAGAGCTTAATTATGATTTTGATGTCCAGCCAGGGTGGAGAATTGCCTTAGATGAGTGAGGGGGTGGTGAAATGGCGTGGGAAGTAGAGGGCCATGGGGGTACATGAAGGAACACCCAATCTGGTTTGGGAGGTGGGATACAGATGAGTTTTTGGTGAATGTGGAATTGAAGCTGAGACTTGAAGGACGAGGAACGTTAAGTAGCTAAGAGCAAACACTGTAAAGAAAACAGTATATTTGAAAAGCCAAAGGACTTAAATAAGAATACCTGGCAGAAGCTAATTATGATTGGAGCTTTGATCACACTGGGGATGAGTAGGGCTGAAGATAGTTAAAGGTTCCCCAGGGAGGAAACTCAACAGAAGAGAGCCCCAGATTCATGCTTGAGCCCACTTACAAAGGAATTCAGTTGCCTTCAACCACAAGAATGAGCAAGTTATATCCAAATTCCTCCTTGGGAAATTCCCCCTCAGCCTACTACCTACAGCCTGACACATTCCTCAGAAAAATGAGGTGTGCCCAGCCGGCTGTGGCTCATGGAGCTGTTAATGGAAGCTTGCCTGACTTTCTTCAGAAGAGACCAGCAACCAGTCATGGGAAAAAAATATGTCTCTCACTTAACCCAAATTTTGTTCTAAATAATTTCTAAATTTGTTCTAAATCCTATTTACTTAATTTGTTTTAAATCCTATTTACTTAATTCAAACTCCTTATAACATAATCATGTTGTATGGGAAGCCATTTTGTGGGCAGAAATATTCATTTTAATATTAAATTTTAACTACACAAATAATACATGAAAATATCCTCTGTATAATTAAAACATTAGACATACATTTTCTTTAACCTCTCTACCTATCTTAATTTATTCCTCAGATGTAAACACTGTGACCAATTTACTGTGTGTTTTTTACATGTTGTCACAGAAAATATGCAGTATTATTTTACAGATTTTCTTTTTAAAAAATACATAAATAGCATCATATTGGACTGCTGCTTTTTTCACAAAATAATTTTTTTCTTGGAATTGAGCAATGCTTTGTGCAAAATAAATACCCAATATACAAATAAATAATAATAAATGAATGAATAAGTAAATGATAATTTCAAAGATTAATGATTTCACACTCCTCAGTGAAGCAAATTTAAGTTTGAATATTGGCTCTACTACTCACTTATACTTTGGGCAAATCATAACTTCATTTAAGCCAATTCTTTACCTTTAAAATAGAGTTAATATGGCTTATCTCATAAGATTATTATAGTAAAGCACCTAGAAAAGTGTCTTTCCTAGAAAAAAAAAGATTTTATTTCTGCCTCATTTTAATTCACTCATAAAGCTTGGTACAACATTCTTCTCCTTCTAACCAGAGAGGTGGCTGATGGACTACAGGCAAAATCTTACAAATGCCTCCTGGAAATGTCCACCTGGGTATCCCAATTAGTGTATCCGAAATCACAATGCTCTATCTTAAACAGGCTTCTCTTCCTCAGGAAGCTGTGTCCACTTGCTGGGTCATGTGGCCTCATCTTTGCATCTGGGTAGTTCATTCCACATCCTGGTCTTTTCCATTCACTACAGCTCAGATCCTCATTGTAGCTTTCTGGGATTAGAGTCTTAACCTTGTGACTAATCTCTCAGTCTCCAGAATCTTATATGCTTATCCCAATTCTTCTTTAGCCTTAATGACCAATAACTCTTTCTATCACCCAAGATAAGAGTCAGCATTCTTGAGCCTGTCATTTAGGGCTTTTCACCATCTGGCCCCAAGTGGTATTTCCAAACTTGTTTCTCATTCCCCATACACCAGTAGCTCCAACAAAATCAACTGTTCTCTGTTGACTGTGTCCTGTGCTTTCCAGTCTCTATGTCTTTGCTCATGTTGCTCCCATTATCTCAAACACTCTTTTTTCACACCCTCATCATTGCACATTTAATTCCACCAAGACAAAATATAACATAGTGAATTTAAACACAGAGGTAAAGCCAAACATACCTGAGTTCAAATCTTAGTTCCATCCCCAGTTAGGTATATGACATATCTTTTTAATGTCTGTTTTCTTCACTTATTAAACTGGGGCAATAAGAGAAACTACTTCACAGGATTTGAAGAACAAATTTAGATAATGTATACAAACAGTTAGGCAGACAACTGGTGTAAGGTAATCATCAACTGTCACCATCAATACTATTTAAGGTCTACTTCAAGTGCCATTGCTTCCATAAGGTTCTCCCTGGTCCTACAAGATATTAAGTTATTTCTATCAATAAAAAGCAATAGCAATGCATCTGTGCCTCTTTTAAGGTACTTACAATTTTATGTTTTACTGTATAGTCACATTTCCTGTAATCACAATTTTTTTTAACCCGAAACTGCAATCGGTTTCCCAAAGGATTTTCAAGTCTATGTTAGTTGTATAAGGAAGACTCAGAGAAGTAGTTTGGATGTGGTAAACAGAGGTTTCTAAAATATTTTGTGTTTTGGTGGGGAATATGGCATAGACTATTTGAAATCAGAACTGTATTTTTAAAAAAACTCACAACACAAGGCCATAAGAATGCCATCCTCTTTGGGGATAGAGACTGGCTTCCTTTTTGAGCTCACTTAACACAAGACTCTATAAAATTTGTGTGAAAGAAATTCTATTTCTAGTAAAAGAATGAAGTAAACAGCAATACTCTAACGCTGAATCTTAAATCAGATGTTCTTTCCAATGCTAATTTTGTCTCTTCAAGTCCTCTATATAATAGATCTGGAAATAATGTTATATTAGATAATGTTTGCAAATGGGACAGATGGAAAAGTTCATTCTCCTGGGGTTGAGGAGAAATTTATTTTCACAAAACTTCTCTGGTGATATGTCTAATGTAAACTTTAGTGGTCCCAATGATCTTTTGAATTAATGATAATTTCAAATACAGCTCCAAAGCCCATAACTATGTAGAGCAGTATTTTAAAGGAATGATTGGTAAGACTTCTATCACCAAAACAATCAGACTTTCCTTATTTGACCAGGTAAGATTTAACTTATGTACACTAAGCTTTGTTTGTTTGTTTTTTAAGAAAATTAAAGACCAGGGGCTTCCCTGGTGGTACAGTGGTTAAGAATCCACCTGCCAATGCAGAGAACACAGGCTCGAGCCCTGGTCCGGGAAGATCCCACATGCCGCGGAGCAACTAAGCCCATGGGCCACAACTATAGAGCCTGCGCTCTAGAGCCCATGAGCCACAACTACTGACCCCACGTGCCACAACTACTGAAGCCCGTGAGCCTAGAGTCCGTGCTCTGCAACAAAGACAAGCCATTGCAATGAGAAGCCCACGCACCACAATGATGAGTAGCCCCTGCTCACCACAACTAGAGAAAGCCTGCACGCAGCAATGAAGACCCAACACAGCCAAAAATAAATAAATAAATGAATTATTTAATAAAGAATTTTAAATGTTACCTTGACTCTCTTTACTCTTTGTACTTTCTTTTCATGAGCACTGAGTGGAAAGCAATGCTCAGAATGTTCTGCTGCAGATAGATACATCTTGCAGCATTTCATTTCACAGAACCTGGAAACATAGAGGAAGCATGTCTCCTTGAACAGAGAAACGAAAGCAGCAGTAAATATCTCTTTTGCAGCGGAAACTTTCCAGAACAACTTGTGCCATGAGTCTATCAGAAAATAAAAATCATTAGTAGTAAATATTAACAGAAAATTATAATTTTAAATTTATATATATACACACACATATATGTAAACTGTGTGTGCATATATGATTTCAGATTGCTCACATACACTACTATATAATATGCTCTGTATTAATTATTACAAAATTCAACATGAAATTATGTGAGCAAAGCCTATAAACTACTGCATGTTTTCCTGAATAAATGTTTTAAAATCTGAATCACAGGAAAATGATAGCCACCTTTAAAAATTTAGCAGTAGATTTCAATAGAGCCAGCACAGCTTAATAAAAAAGTGTTAGTAAGTATCCTTATTTTGTCAAGCCCTGCCTTCCATGGATAGAAAGCTTGGCAGAAACAGTAGGTCAGGTATAAAAAAGAAAGATTCTGCTGATTAAAAAAATAACAGCCATGCTAGGAAGTATAGTGCATAAGTACATAATCATCCCATTCCATTTCTAACCCCCAGAATAGAGTGATTGCAGTAAAGGACAAAACCAGATAGGACCCCTCTTGAGATGCAAATGTTTTAAAACGACAATAATTCTGGGAAGGCTCTTCACTAGGACACTTTGAAATGGCAAAAGAAAAACCAAAAGGTACTTGTATTCCAGGAACAGCTGACCTGTAGTTAAGCCCAATGGCTAGATCCCCATACTGCAGCAAAAGAAAGAATCACAGTTCAATATTTAAAGCAGAAAATGTATATATTGTGTTGATAAAATGGAAGATTAGTGTTAAAAGGTGCCAAATTGTATGCATTTTTGTATGTCCTTGAATATTGCTCCAAACTGGGTATAAACGCGTCATATGTTAGAGATTAGTTCATTGTTATACTTCTTTAAAGCTAATTGCATTTTCATACAAAAAGCATAATTTTTGAGCTAAAAAGAGCTAGAAAATTACCTAATCTAACCCTCTCATTTTACAAATGAAAAAAAAAAAAAAGATTTCCTGCATATTTGAATGTCTTATCCAAGGTGACCCTGCAAGAGATAGGGTTGGAACCAGTGCTTGCCTCCTAGTTTAGGTAGCACACCATTTACATTGTATGGTTGTCTGTATAGGCTTAGGTTCCCAGTCATTAGCTATGTGATTCTGAGTAAGACTCAGTTTCCTCATATAAGGGTGATAACTGTATTTAACTCAAAAGTTAAAGTAATCTTCATAAAAGTGACATACATGCTCCACAGACACTTAAAATGTCTGGTGTTATGTGTCCAATAAGTATTATTATAATTAGTTGTTATTATTGTGTTGAAATCCCAAATCCCATCAAACCTAAATGGGATGCCTACCATTTAGAGCAGTGCTTCTCAACCCAGCTTCATATAAGAATATCCTAAAGAGCCCCTTTGAAACACAAGCCTTACCCCAGAAAAAATTTACCTGAAATTCTACAGAAGCATCCTAGAATTGTGGGCTTTTTCAATGAGTTCTCTGAGAGAATTCTGACAGTCCAGTCAGTACTGGCTCACAGATCACCATCTGGGAACCACTACCAAGACTTCAGAGGTGCAATCCAGGAAAATCTCTCTATCCAAAGAGAGGGATAAAAGAGAGGAATTTACAAGTGTCATCAGGAATCTTTTGATGTGACAAATATGTTCATTATCTCGATTGTGGTCATGGTTCCATGGGTGTACACATATATCAAAATTTATAAAATTTATAAAATTTAATATGTGCAAGTTACTGTATGTCATTTATAGTTCAATAAAACTGTTTTTTTCTTAAAATGCCTATTATGAGAATTCTTAAGCAAAAGCAGCTTTCATGTGAATTTTTGTTCAAAATCACATTGCAAACAAAAAAATAGAAAACACAAAATAACATGTATAAATTAATCTAAATATTCATAAAATATTTAAATAAATATTCAAATAAAATAATTAAATATAAAAGACTTAAAACTGCCAATTTTTTTTTTTTTTTTTTTTGCAGTAGGCGGGCCTCTCACTGTTGTGGCCTCTCCCGTTGCGGAGCACAGGCTCCGGACGTGTAGGCTCAGCAGCCATGGCTCATGGGCCCAGACGCTCTGCGGCATGTGGGATCTTCCCGGACTGGGGCATGAACCCATGTCCCCTGCATCGGCAGGCGGACTCTCAACCACTGCGCCACCAGGGAAGCCCCTAAAACTGCCAATTAAAATACATAAGTAAAATAACCATACTACCCAAAGCAATCTACAGATTTAATGCAATCCCTATCAAATTTCCCATGACATTTTTCACAGAACTAGAACAAAAATCCTAAAATTTATATGGAACCACAAAAGACCCAGAATTGCCAAAACAATTCTGAGGAAAAAGAAAAAAGCTGGAGGCATAACCCTCCCAGACTTCAGATAACACTACAAAACTACAGTAATCAAGAGCGTGGTACTCCCACACACACAAAAAAAACACATAGATCAATGGAACGAAATAAAGAGCCCAGAAATAAACCTGCACACCTGAAGTCAATTAATCTTCAACAATGGAGGCAAGAATATACAATGGAAAAATGACAGTCTCTTCAGTAAGTGTTGTTGAAAAAGCTGGACTGCCTCCTGTAAATCAATGAAGTTAAAACACTCCCTCACACCATACACAAAAATAAACTCAAAATGGCTTAAGGACTTAAATATAAGATCTGACACCATAAAACTCCTAGAAGAGAACATAGGCAAAACATTCTCTGATATAAATCATAGCAATATTTTCTTAGCTCACTCTTCCAAGGCAAAAGAAATAAAAGCAAAAATAAACAAATGAGACCTAATCAAACTTATGAGCTTTTGCACAACAAAGGAAAAGATACTATAAAACTCCTAGAGGAAAACATATGCAGGACACCCTTTGACATAAATTGCAGCAATATTTTTGGGCTCTGTCTCCTAGAGAAACTGAAACAAAAACAAAAATAAACAAATGGGACCTAATTAAACTCAAAAGCTTTTGCACAGCAAAGGAAACCATAAACAAAATAAAAAGACAACTTACAGACTGGGAGAAAATATTTGCAAATGCTGCAACCAACAGGGGCTTAATTTCTAAAATATATAAACAGCTCATACAACTCAATATCAGAAAAACAAACACAATCAAAACATGGGCAGAAGACCTAAATAGACATTTCTCCGAAGAAGACATATGGATGGCCAAAGCCACGTGAAAAGATGCTCAACATCACTAATTATAAGAGAAATGCAAATCAAAACTACAATGAGGTATCACCTCACACCAGTCAGAATGGCCATCATTAAAAAGTCTACAAATAATAAATGCTAGAGAGGGACTGGAGAAAAAAGAATGCTCCTACACGGTTGGTGGGAATGTATATTGGTGCAGCCACTATGGAGAACAGTATAAAGCTTCCTTAAAAAACTAAAATAGAGTTACCATATGAGCCAGTGATCCCACTCCTGGGCATATACTCAGAGAAAACTCTAATTCCAAAAGATGCATGCACCCCAATGTTCATAGCAGCACTATTTAGAACAGCCAAGACATGGAAGTAACCTAAATGTCCATTGAGAGATGAATGTATAAAGATGTGGTATATACACACACACACACACACACACACACACACACACACACACACACACACACACAATGGAATATTACTCAGCCATTAAAAAGAATGAAACAATGCCATTTGCAGCAACATGGATGGGCCTGGAGATTATTATACTAAGTGAAGTAAGTCAGACAGAGAAAGACAAATATTATATGATATCACATACATGGAATCTAAAAAATAAGACAAATGAACTTATTTACAAAACAGAAACAGACTCATAGACAAGGAAAACAAAACAATAGTTACCGGAGGGGAAAGGAGGGAAGGAATAAATTGGGGTTTGGGATTAGCAGATACAAATTACTATACATAAAATATACAAAAAACAAGGTCCTACTGTATATAGAACAGGGAACTATATTCAATATCTTATAATAACCTACAAGGGAAATCAATCTGAAAAAGAATATATATATATATATATACATACATACATAAAACTGAATCACTTTGCTGTACACTTGAAACTAACATGATATTGTAAATCAAGTAGAGTTCAATAAAAAAAAATGTTTAACTACAAATATAGACGACAAAGGATTAACGTAAAAATAAAAGTACAAAGAAAGAATAGAAAAAGCCTAACAATCAAACTCTAGCCTAAAGAAAGCTGGTGTGATTATATTAATATTATACAAATTATACTCTAAGTCAAAAAAACATTTTGAGGGGTAAAGACATTTTCTCATTACTGATAATTATTCTACTTGGAACTTAAAGTGAGTGTGCCCTATGATGTTTGGTATCTCTCTTTATAACATTAAAAAGAGCTGCATATTTTTAGATTTTTAAGGAACCTCTGTACTGTTATCCATAGTACCTGTAGCAATTTACATTCCCACCAACAGTGCAAGAGGGTTCCCTTCTCTCCACACCCTCTCCAGCATTTATTGCTTGTAGATTTTTTGATGATGGCCATTCTGACTGGTGTGAGGTGATACCTCATTGTAGTTTTGATTTGCATTTCTCTAATGATTAGTGATGTTGAGCATTCTTTCATGTGTTTGTTGGCAATGTGTATATCTTCTTTGGAGAAATGTCTATTTACGTCTTCTGCCCATTTTTGGATTGGGTTGTTTGTTTTTTGTTATTGAGCTGCATGAGCTGCTTGTAAATTTTGGAGATTAATCCTTTGTCAGTTGCTTCATTTGCAAATATTTTCTCCCGTTCTGAGGGTTGTCTTTTTGCACCCAGCAATCCCACTACTGGGCATATACCCTGAGAAAACCATAATTCAAAAAGAGTCATGTACCACAATGTTCATTGCAGCTCTATCTACAATAGCCAGGACATGGAAGCAACCTAAGTGTCCATCGACAGATGAATGGATAAAGAAGATGTGGCACATATATACAATGGAATATTACTCAGCCATAAAAGGAAACGAAATTGAGTTATTTGTAGTGAGGCGGATGGACCTAGAGTCATACAGAGTGAAATAAGTCAGAAAGAGAAAAACAAATACCGTATGCTATCACATATATATGGAATCTAAAAAGAAAAAAAAATGGTTAAGAAGAACCTAGGGGCAGGCGGAATAAAGACACAGACCTACTAGACAATGGACTTGAGGACACGGTTGTGGGGAACGGTAAGCTGGGACAAAGTGAGAGATTGGCATGGACATATATACACTATCCAATGTAAAATCGATAGCCACATAGCACAGGGAGTTCAGCTTGGTGCTTTGTGACCACCTAGAGGGATGGGATAGGGAGGGTGGGAGGGAGACACAAGAGGGAGGAGATATGGGGATATATGTATATGTACGGTTGATTCACTTTGTTATAAAGCAGAAACTAACACACTATTGTAGAGCAATTATACTCCAATAAATATGTTTTTTTTTAAAAAAGAAATACCAGTTTGGGGAGCAACAAAAATTATGTTTGGAAATTAATAAAATTTGGTGTCATACACATTAAATTCAGAAAAAAATGTGTATGAACAACCAGGCAAATCACCCTACATTTTGGGGGGAAAAATGCACTGTCAACAACAGAAAGATAATATCTCGGTTTCTGAGTCTGAGCATTTTATTAATCAGTATTTCACAGTTAGGGAAATGCATATCTTAATTTACCATGTTCATTTAAATTCATCCCTTAAATATATGAACTCTTTGAGGAAAGAGAGCATGTCTTACTCATCCATGTATTCTTAGCACATGAACCTGTACCTGCTACATAGTTGGTGCTCAATAAATATCTGATGAACAAGTGAATAATGAATTAATGGGTGAAAGCTATAATGAAGATTCAGTTTTCCTAATTAGAATTTAAAGTTTTACTGTGGGAACAACTGTTTCTAAATTTGGGAAATCAAAAGTTGGGAACTGGATCTCTTCTCTTGCTCTGATCCCTTTGGCAACTTTTCACAAATCCCTGACCTCCTCCTGATATTTGCTTTTACATTTGGAATAGTGGTCTGAACGTGCTTCTCA
This sequence comes from Lagenorhynchus albirostris, assembly GCF_949774975.1. Taxonomy (NCBI): domain Eukaryota; kingdom Metazoa; phylum Chordata; class Mammalia; order Artiodactyla; family Delphinidae; genus Lagenorhynchus; species Lagenorhynchus albirostris. The sequence goes on along the minus strand of NC_083103.1, from coordinate 16,815,790 downwards.
GGCATCATAATTCTATTCAAGCAGTATTTTTCCAGTACTTGCAAATTGTTAAGTGAAAGGAGACACATTCACCAAGAGTTATTATTTTATAATGGCATGTAAGAGAAGGGTTCTTCAAATCAGTTTGCGAAAACAGCCACTTCAGCAGCTTCCTATCTCTGCCCCAGTTTTCTAAATCAACCAATAATAATTATTCCCTATAAATCAGACCTCCCGGAAGTTTTCTTCTTCTTTACAGTTGCAGCAAGCTGGCTGCTTTTCCCTCATTACATTTTATGTCTTTGTTTTGTTTGCACAGTTCCCTTTCTTCCTACCATTGTAATTCTTACTGTGTCACAAGATGCTAAATTTATGGGTGCAAAAATGTTGGTTTCTAGCAGCTTTTAATAAAAAAATGTATCCTAATTACAAAAAAAAAGGCATTAAAATACAAAACACTCCACTCTTCGCAAGGATTGATCTACTTGCAAATTCTGACAAACAACCTGTGAAGTGGCAAATAAACCTGAAAGGAACTTTATTTCCCATTTCCTGGCCATTCAGAGATCTACATGCAGCAACACTCAGTAAAAGAACTCCTCTGTACATGGGAGAGAAGTTATTCTATACACATGATTAGCACCCAATAGGAAAGAAAAATAACAAGCATGATAGAGAAAGCACAGCCAAGTCCAGCTTCTGAAATACTGATGATCTCTTTAGACCGAAGCCCTAAGATACAGCCCTCTAGACTCATAGAGAAAGACTTAGGGATCAAAGAAAGAAAGTCGTGATTGATTACCCTAATGCATTATTTAAGCAGAGGAAATGGTAATATAAACAGTTCTCTGAGAGATCAAATATCAATCAAACATTTACGAAACCCGATATCCGGTGCAATTAATCCTCCCTTTTTTGCGCTATCACTATATATCGAACATATTATGCTATTGCTTTTATCACTCTGTGTTTATATATATATACTCTACCCCAAGAAGACTCAGAGCACTTTAAAAAGTTCAGGAATTCATCATTTTTGCTCACAGAGACTGGCATAAAGATGACATGTTATTGATGCATATTTGTTGGATATATGATTTTGTAAGGAGACTTCCCAATGGTCACTCTTTAAGGACAACCAAGGGAAAGACAAAGTTGCTTTTACTAATTTCTCCATTTCAATCCAGTAACTAAAATCACACCCAAATGTTCTCTATGTGTCCTCCCCCATTTAAACTACTTCTGATTGCTCCACACAATTGGTAAACAAGAACATGTGTTGCTGTTGTTTAAACTTATTAAAAAGAAGATCATATTTTGGGTTCCAAAGCCTACAACATCTAATTATGATATCGTTATGCTTATTTAAAATAACACAGATTATTTTAAAGTGTTTTTACTGAGCTTCCATGAAACCTGAAAAGGACAATCTGAGATTAAAATGACAGTATATTAATATCAAAAAATTGTTTTAGGAGACTAAAAGAAAATTGTAGAGAAAGATTCACTAGCAATAGTCCCATTAACAAATGAACAAGGATGTGAAACTGATCAGCAGTAGCTGAATTATTGAGCCCCAGGCCCTTCTGCTCCAGTTTTATGAGTCAAAAATCAAAACTGCATGAACTAGTGAATACCCAATCTTCACAAACATCAGAGTCAAATGAAAGAAATTACCCAACGAACGAAATGCAGCTCAACAGATCATCAAACCATTAAAACTGCAACTTTATACCAGAAAGAACCATACACACCGTGATCTGGTGCAAATGGAATAATAATAGCCAGATGGAACAATAAACTCTGATGCTTGGCAACCTGATCCTTGGCACAGTGAGTATATGTCATGTGGAAAGTCAATAGGGGGTCATCATAGAATCATCTAAACGAGGCTCAGGAAATTCACCCTGAACAAAGAGAAGAAAGGCCTTGAATTTTAAGAAGTCAAGATGACAAGATGATATGGGTATAATAGAAACAGCAGGAATGTTAAAGTGGGATAGAGCCAGATACTAACAATAAACCTACCACCTATTAGTTGTGGCATTAAACTGTTAGCTCTTTTGTTTCTTCTAGAACCTAAGAGTCAAGGCACGCACGTCATAGAGTTGCCAGGATTAAATATTAGATTCTTCTAAGTCAGAGCACACTCTCTCAGAGACTCAACCTGTAAAACATTGTTGGTTGTTTGAGGAAACAAGTAAGAACTACTGAATGGTGGCAATCACATCACAGGTTTTCTTCGTTAATATTCTCGCCACTACAAAACTGCTAGAAACTTGTCTTCTAACTAAATTGTGCAGTGTTCTGGATTTCAAAGTGGCTGCCTGTGACAGACACAATGCTCTGGGTTCAAGGCATTCTTCCTGGACACACAGAAGGAGGTTTCCAAGCCTCATATAAAATTAGGCTGAAGTGATGGGACTGGGTTCTGGCCAATTAGATGCAGGCAGAAAGAATATGCCACTTCCAGTCCTGCCCTTAAAATCCCTTGTGGAAACAGAATTACATCTTTCAGTCACTGTTTTTCCACCCTGCTATGTAAAATTCTTTTTCCACCCCTTGGTAATGTCTTTTGCAGATTCTAAACTTTCCAATTATTTTAAATTGTTAAAACATAAGCCAATCCAGTTTAAAACTTCAGCATTCAAAAATTCCCTACCCCCTTCCCCAACACAAGCTACTGTGGCCTTGGCCTCCCAGAGTGGAGAAAGATCATGAGAATGAATGGCTGCACCCCCCTCCCTCCTCTAGGTAGAGACATTGATGTTGCGCTCGGGGAGGAAGGGTGGAGTATGGGGTCTTCTTCAATAGATGTCCATTTGTCTGTCACTGGTGAGGATTAAGTCCCTCACTCTGGTTGGTTTGGGTTTTGTCTGGCCTCACTCTGATTGGTTTGGGTTTTGTCTGATGTTCATTGCCTCCTTTCCTGTGTTTGTCTTCACATCAGCGCACGATTTTCTTGGCTTCTCTTCTCTGGCTGTCTCACCTGTTCAGTGGAGCAACTATTTCTTGCATAAACCTTGCCAGCTACACAATGCCCCTCTCCCTTCTTCAGGTTGGCTGTCTCTTTGCCAGGCCTAGGGGACCCAGGAAGCCCTCAGCTGCTGGTTCTTCTCTAGCATCTGAACTTGTCTATGGAGAGCCCCGGAACTGTTAGGTCTGACCACTCTGAGGGCAAAAATGAATGGAATGAGGTGGAGTCCCCTCATATTCTTCTCAAACACACTTCATCGTAGTCCTTTCAAGCCTGTGGCTGTGCACCGCACCAATGGTCTCCCACCTCCAAATCCCCACAGCTAAGTCACGCATGAGTCCTCATGGTTATTAACACCCATGCCCACTCACCCAAGAGCTCGCCCTGTGTGCTTTGGAGGCAGCACCGGTGTGGGCGAGCTGAATTTTTAGCTCAGCAAGTATTTCACCAAGGAATCAGATGGCCCTTCTTTCAAGCGCTCCTGATTTTTATAGGCGATTCTCTTGCTGCTTCACTTGCTCTGCTGCATTCCAACAGGATAGGGGAAAAATCTTCTCTCTAAGAACACAACTCTCACCATAAGGCCAGCCACATGATGGTTCTAGTCACTACTCCAGTCCCCTTCTCGTTTAGATTCAAGTGGGGATGTGGGGAAGCAATGAAAGAGGAAGCATTTCTTCCAACTCTCAAAAACCTTCAGGGAAGTGTCTTGCCCAATGATGGGTAATGCCCTGTGGCTCTCCTGAGAAGATGCAGACTTGAAGACTTCTGTTTTCAGCTTTTGCCTCAGTCCAATTCTGGTACAACAGCAGAAAACTGATTCAAGATTCTGTTAGCTTGGGACTTCAATACTAAGTCATATGCAGCATTCTTGAAGCCAGATTTCTAGGACAAGAACAACACTTTATCTCAAACATTTTGCCATAAAGATCTTTCTTCCTAATTTGGGGTTTTTTTATCTGATCTCATGTCTCTCTCTCTAAACTGGACTATGAGTTATTTAAAGGTAGGAACCATATTAAACCCATCATTATGTCCCCAGAAATTAGCAAATGCTCAACACTCAGTAGCTACTCAATAAACCTTCAATTATTAGTGAGTCACCGATCAGAATGGCCATTATCAAAAAATCTAGAAACAATAAATGCTGGAAAGGATGTGTTGAAAAGGGAACCCTCCTGCACTGTTGGTGGGAATATAAATTGATACAACCATTATGAAAAACAATGTGGAGGTTCCTTAAAAAACTAAAAATAGAATTACCATATGACCCAGCAATCCCACTACTGGGCATATACCCTGAGAAAACCATAATTCAAAAAGAGACATGTACCACAGTGTTCATTGCAGCACTATTTACAATAGCCAGGACATGGAACCAACCTAAATGTCCATTGACAGATGAATGGATAAAGAAGATGTGGCACATATATACAATGGAATATTACTCAGCCATAAAAAGGAAAGAAATTGAGTTATTTGTAGTGAGGAGGATAGACCTAGAGTCTGTCATACAGAGTGAAGTAAGTCAGAAAGAGAAAAACAAATAACATATGCTAACACATATATATGGAATCCAAAAAAAAAAAAATGGTACTGATGAACCTAGTTGCAGGGCAGGAATAAAGATGTAGATATAGAGAATGGACTTGAGGACACGGGGTAGCAGGGGGAAGCTGGGACGAAGTGAGAGTAGCATCGACATACACACACTACCGAATGTAAAATACTTGGCTGGTGAGAAGCAGCAGCATAGCACAGGGTGATCGGCTTGGTGCTTTGCGATGAGGGTGGGATAGGGAGGATGGGAGGGAGGCTCAAGAGGGAGGGGATATGGGGACATATGTATGCATATGGCTGATTCACTTTGGTGTACAACAGAAACTAACACAGTATTGTGAAGCAATTATACTCCAATAAAGATCTATTAAAAAAATAAAATAGGGGTTCCCTGGTGGCACAGTGGTTGAGAGTCCGCCTGCCAATGCAGGGGACACGGGTTCGTGCCCCGGTCCGGGAAGATCCCACATGCTGCGGAGCGGCTGGGCCCGTGAGCCATGGCCGCTGAGCCTGCGCGTCCGGAGCCTGTGCTCCGCAGCGGGAGGGGCCCCAACAGTGAGAGGCCCGCGTACCGCAAAAAAAATAAATAAATAAAATAAAATAAAATAATGAGTGAGTGAGTGAATGAATGAGTGAGCTTCCTGATTTGTTTATCTGCCTTAGCCCAGGTCATCTAAAAAAGCAGAACCTGAGGCAAGGACTAAAGAGCTGATACTTCATTGAAAAGGTGCAAATCCAGAGTGGTACAGGGAAGGAAATAAGGGGAAGCAAGCTAAGGAAAGATGGGCAGTGAGAGGCAGTGTGCTGACACGCCAGTCAGCACTTCACAGTGAGCCATGAGGAGGTGCTGCACACCCCTCGCCAGGCACATTCCCTCAGCAGGCAGGACTTCTCCAGAAGGCTGGCAAGAAGAAAGTGCACCTTGGAGCAGTCCACCTCAGAGGGGAAATGACAGGAAATTTATCTTCCCAGTTTCCATTTCCACTGGTGAAAATTTACTCCATGAGAGCTGGCTTTTCCACGCTTCTGAATTCTGTTATCTGACCCTTTGATGGTTGCCCAGGAAAGCTGGTTCTGTTCCCCAGGGTGTGCCATTTTATCTAAGTTCAGAGGTGAAGGGATTGCTCAGTGTGGCTTCATCTTGGAGCATCGGGGCTTCTCGGCACACCCCCACCTACACGGGGTGCTTGGCAAGGATGCTAGGAGAGGCGGCACCTGCAGCACAGCCTGGGAGGCAGTTGGCAGCTTTGGAAAGAAGGATACCAGAAAAAATTGCACGAGGTTTACATTCACTTACTACGTTTTCTCTTTGAACTCACTAGGAAGAAAACAGTAAGTATGCTTTGTGATTTAGAGATTTTCAGGGACTGTACTTCTCTGTAATTTGAAGATAAAGGACACTGAATTTGACTAAGTGCTACATAGCTGTACACCATTTCATGTTGCCTCTAACATGAGGATAACATTTTGCTTTCTTCTGGCAGGAAATTAAGCTTTGCTTAATTTGTTCTTTCTGATTCTTGGAAGAAGTTCTATTCACTCCATGCTCAGAAATGGGATTGGAACCCTACTGCTGAATTAAAGCAGCAGTGAACCTCTGCCTATTCCTGGGCAAGCCAGGGCACACTCTGTCACTCTTTGATTGCTGCAGAGATACCCAATCTTTCGAGTCCTTTGATAAGATCCTCTTTCCCATGTTTCACATATCATTAGAGGGGTGGGTGATGCCAGAGGTCTTCCGCAGGGGAGGCAGCAGAGTACATAAACCAAAGCTGGTCTGGACAAAAGAGAGAGGGGAATATTAAAAACATGTAGAGCCTGGGTGATTTCCTCATTCATCTTTGACTGATGGAAGAAGGTCTGCTGCGCAGTGAAGGCTGGGCCCCCAGTAATGAAGCTGCCTCCAGCACTGAGAGCTGCTTGGCCACGGCACATAGCTCAGAATTACTGCGACTGCCTGGGTGTCAGAAGCCATCAACTGTCCCAGACTCACCTGCTGAACTCAGAGCCATGGACTGTGGGGCTAAAACATCATCATTCTCTCAGATGAGACCCACACTTACCTCTTCATCATCGGTATCCCTTCCCCTCCCCCAAATATTCCCATTGATCAAGTCCCGTTATTTCTCCTGGTACCGAGTCACAGAACATAGAGTAGCATCATCATTCTTCCTCACGGTTCCTATCCACCAAGGAATTATATCCTTCCCTTTCACATGAGTTACTGTCCAACAGCCCAGATCTTTGCCTTCTGTGTGGCCTGCATATGGAGTGAAGGATAAAAGAAGTCTGGGAAGCTCTGTTCTGAGCTAAGCAGTTCTCTCCATCATTTCTGCCATTTGGTCAAAAGGCCCTTCCATCCATCCACATCCACAGAGTACTCTCCAACTAAACCATGGAGCATACATGGAAAGAGTGCCTTGTCTTCGAATTGGAGACCACCTTATAGCTCATCTGAATCCAATCACCTGTGCATTTCAGGGATCCCATATGCTGATGGTCGTCCTTTTCTCAGTTTAAACTCTTCCAGTGGAGGGAGGTAAAGACTGTCCCAAAGCTGTCACTTCATTGATGGAAATATCTAATTTTATAGGATTGGTCTAGCCCCAACCCCTTCTCAATTATCATAAAAATGTAGTTTCCACAAATATTTTCTCCTAAATTATCCAGCATTATCCTTTTTAAATATTATATATGAAACTGTACCCAATATTTCAGCCATGATTTCATCAATGAGGCATACAGTAGGACCCTTGCCTTAGTGCATCTCTTCCTTTTATTTCTATAAATAATACCCAAAATTGCATTAAATAATATATAGTATAGTAAAAGCTACATGATACTTCGGTCCATATAAGCTTATAAACTAAAGCTCTGGAAAGATCTTTAATGAATACTTTATTTTAAGCTATATATCCCTCTAGTTTGTAACTCAGTTGTTTTTTTTTTACCCTTACTGTAGTATTTTATATTTACTCCTAATTAAATTATATTTGGTTCATTGTTTCAACTATTCTGCTTCTGACTCTCATCAGTGTATTAACGTTCCCTTCCAGCTTCCTATCACTCCAAAATGTAATCAGTGAGTTATAATCTCATTCTGATCATTAATAGAAACAAAAAAGTAAGGCTCTGAACCTAGAAACCTCATAGAGAGAGAGTTCAAAGCCCACATTAACACATTAGTCAACATTCTTTGAGTACATATTTCAGCACTTATGAACCTAGGTAATTCCACACATTTAACCATCTTCAATTCAACCCATAAACATTTGCTTAGTCTCTACTGTGTGCCAAGAAATACAAATATAATAAAATCTATTCCCTGCCCTGGAGAGGCTCACAGTCAAATGAGGAAACAATCATGCAGTCAATAAAGCAGTTCCCTATGATGGGTCCTATGCTACAAGTGGACTTGCAGTCCAAGAGGAGCTCAAGAAGGAGGACTGGACTCTACCTGGGGTTGTTGAGGAAACCTCAGAAAAGAATGTAAGATTCTTCCTTCCCCTCTGCCATCTTTTTTTTTTTGAGTTATGTCTCAAGAATGTGAAAAGGTAGACTTTTACTGTAGTCTAACAGCAAGGGTGGTTGGTAAAGGAGGAAAAATATTGATTCTGCTTAGGACTACCCAAGGACAGGTCCCTTTCACATGATTACCTCCCCTCTAGACTAGGGTCTCAGTTTCCCATCCTCCAGCTCTAGGCTTGTAACTGTCATAGGCTTTAAGGGAGAGTTGTACACATAGAGTGAGATATACATGGAGCAGACAGGCATCATTCATGCCAGGCTATCAGTGGACGATACTGCTGTCAGAAAGGTAGGTCATAAAGGACAATGGGAAGGTCAAGTAGCAATGCCAAGTGCCAGGTGCTCACTAGATCTAGTCCTCTCATTTCAGGCCTCTACTTTTCATTATCTACTCTCCACGAGGAAAGGTTTTATTTTTATACATCAAAGTATTCTTCCACATCTTTTTTCTAGCCCAGAGTTTTTTGTTTCCCTGAAGACTTAGATTTTTGAAATCCAAAGCCAACAACAGACTATCTTTTTCCACAGCTTCTTTTTGATGTGTCTTTTCTTACCTAAAGTAATGTTTGCAGACAGCCTAGTTGACTCAAGGAGGGCCAAGGTTGGAAAGGACTTTTTTTAAATGTTGGTTAATATTCCAAAAGTATTATCCTGCCTCACACAAGGAGGCAATTATCAGCAGATGAGGAGAGGACGAGCTTCCAAACAGAGATTAGAGCATGGGCAAAATGCATGAGAAAGCACAACTTATGGGCAATTTTTCCAATATTTTACTAAAATATGGATATTTTCCATCTAGTACATTCCCATAATAAAAACCCTCAATGAAAAGAACAAACAAAGGAAATCAGATAAGTTTAGTCAGACTTCGTCATTTGGAACTCATTATTTTCAATAATCTCAACTTCCTTTCCAAACTACTCACAATCCTTCTCTAAATATTTTGTCCCTGAATTTGACCAGGGATTGATGTCACATTAATTGATGTGTTCTTTTCAGAATTCATCTTACTTCCCTTTTTGAAAATTAGTGATTTTCCCATTTCTATCATCCAGCACCTTTTTTATTTCTGGCAATTCTCTTTAAAAAGGAAAAGAGAAATTTTAACGCATGTGTTGAGTACTTACTATGTTGCTGGCAGTGTCTTAAGTATTTACATCTATTAAAATTCAGGCTGGTAACCACGCCTTCCTGCCCTTTCCAACATGAAGGTCATTGCTTTCATGTAGAGGATGGAAACAAAATAGACATTGAATCATTCTCCTTCCTTTCATCAGTTAACTATACACCATCTGCCCAAGAGGTAAGCCCATCCTTTCCTGGTTCTTCTTGCTTTAAATATGGATAAATGAAACACTTCATTTTCTGTAGCACACATTTCATTGAGCTGCACTGATTCTTCATAGTTTTGTCAATGTTGTCCTTGCAAGTTTATTCCACTCTTTGGTGTCCATCCCACGAATACAAAGGGCCAACTGTATAGTTATTGAAAAAAATCCATGTATAAGTGGACTTGTATAGTTCAAACCCATATTGTTCAAGGGTCAGCTGTATATACTCCTTTTGTAACAAATTAAATCCAAGCTCAGAGATGTCCATGAAGTCACACCACCACTACTTTCTTTTTCAAAGGAATAATATGTGACCTCAATGTCAGCCTTTTCTCTTTTCTAAACTCTCCTGCTGCTCTTAGCCATCTTTTATGTGAACTATTTGAAATATATCCCTCCTAGGATCTAAGATAAATGCCTGACTATGATCGCCATTTGCTCTCATCGCTATTATGAATACTGTTGTTAATATTCTTCCAAGTTGTCCTTCAATTCTACTTCAATTGTCTTGGTCAGAAATGAGTCTAAAATTAGAAATCTTCCTTCATCTTTTTTATTACCTTTCAAGGGATGAAATCCTCAGCAGGCGTCCTCAAACCCCGGGCCACAGACCGATACCGGTCTGCGGCCTGTTAGGAACTGGGCCACACAGCAGGAGGTGAGCGGTGGGCTAGCAAGTGAAGCTTCATCTGCCGCTCTCCACCCCGGACCGTGGAAAAACTGTCTTCCACGAAACCGGTCCCTGGTGCCAAAAAGGTTGGGGACCCCTGCTCAACAGGACAAGTCAAGAGTTCATCAGAAACTGGGGAAGATATTCTAATGTCAAATACGTAGAAAGAAACCATGAAGAAAACTATGAAAAATTTTAAATTCCTTATGGCCTAAAAGACTGCTTCCAAAATCACAAGCAAGTCTCATATGTGGAAAAAATTATTATCAAAAAATACTAGTATATTCTACAATAATGGCTATAATCAAGAGATCTAGATTCTAATCTCAGACATATTCTTTAATGACTGTGGGACCTAAAACAAACCAGCTAAACTCTCTGGGACTCATGAAGAATATCTTCATCTGAGAAATGTAGATCTTCATTATTTCTGAAAACTTCAGAGTATTGTTATTAGAATCTTACAAAAACACTTTGAAAACTGTAAATGCCATATATAAGACATTATCATATTATTGTTCCTTTACTTCATCTATTATCCTCCTTGGTATCAAGTTTCTGAGTATTTGCCTCTCTCCTTTTCTTAAGCCAATAAACATTCTAATAAATGCATTCTTCTGGGACTTCATAAGGTGACTTTTTTTCCCCCAAGGAGATCATCATTATGATATAAAATCACAATCCAGAAAAACAAATCCTATTCCTCAATATGACCTAGGTCACCAGAAGTTATGGACTGAATGTTTCCCAGCAAAATATCTATGTTGAAACCCTACTCCCCAGTGTGGTAATACTGGGAGGTGGGGCCTTTGGGAGTTAAGGAAGGATTAGATGAAGTCCTGAGGGTGAAGCCCTCATGAATAGAATTAGTGTCTTCAAAAGAGTCACAAGAGGGCTTCCCTAGTGACGCAGTGGTTGAGAGTCCGCCTGCCGATGCAGGGGACACGGGTTCGTGCCCCGGTCCGGGAAGATCCCACATGCCGCGGAGCGGCTGGTCCTGTGAGCCATGGCCGCTGAGCCTGCGAGTCCGGAACCTGTGCTCCGCAACGGGAGAGGCCACAACAGTGAGAGGCCCGCGTACCGCAAAAAAAAAAAAATCGACATATAAGTGGACCCACACAATTCAAAACCTGTGTTCCTCAAGGGTCAGCTGTATGTATACACCAGTGTCTTCTAGTGACAGCATACGCACACCTCATGGATCAGAACCAAGAGGCTATGAGCTTAATGAGCTTCATTATTCTTTGTAGGGTCTCCTCTGACCTCAATGGCTATATTCAGCCTCTCTCTTTTTTTCTCTCTCTCTCTCCCTCTCTCCCCACCTCCCACATTCATGCAGATAAACACCATCAAGGATGATTCTATCTCAGTGCTCTGTTAGGAAGCATATGGAGAAAAACATTGAGAAAGAAGCCCGATCCCAACATGAGACTTCTGGTGATGTAGCATCATTCATAGAAAGTTCAGGTGTTTTCTGAAAAAGACAGGAGTGTTCTTGAACTTCTAGCTTTCCGTAAGGTTCAGGGCTGCATTCACAACCAGGCCACACCACCAACCTGTCAGCATTCACGTAAATCACAGGCTAATTTCTTAGGATGAATTTAGGAGGCACACGAGGGTCCGGTTTCCAAACCCAAGCCAACAGTAACATGATATAGCTACTAAAAGGAATTAAATTAATGGATTTAGAAATAATATATTCACCAACTTAAAGGTGATCAAATTGTAAGAGTAACTATCACACCCAAGGGATTAACCACACCCAGGGGTTATCAGCACTTCATTCAATCCCCCTTTGTTTTATAATGTTTTATGATACATGATCTACCCTGATGTCTGCAAATGAGACAACAGCAATGCACTGAACATCTCAATAGATGACAATAATAACAGTTAGAATTTATTGATCAGTTACCATGAGCCAGGCACCAGGCAAATACACTATAAAAAATTGTCTCGGTCTTCACAACAATCCTATAAAACAGGTTAGGGAATCCACCCTAAATTAGTTATTATTTCTCATTCTCCAGAGAAGCAAAATAAAGTTTACACAAGTAATCTGCTCAAGATTTATTTAACAAGTGAGTGGCAGAACAGAAATTCACAGCCAGGTCTGGGGGGACTTTGAGCCACAACACCTAACCAGTCTCAGATTGTTGTAAAATGGGGCATGGCACAAGAAGAGGAAGTGAGTCTTTCATTTTTAAGCAGTTATGAAATCAAGACCAAAATTAGACATGGCTAAGGATGTCCATAACCCCATAGGCTGTCAACTCGGGGATCAGCAATAGCTCTGATGAGGTGAGCAAAGGGAAAGATGATTGTTATATATAATACATCATGCAATAGTATTATACATCATTTGACTAAAAGATATATATTATATATCACATACCAAATATTACATGTTATGGGTTATACATTATGTATGATAGCACAGAAGTCCAGCCGAGGACTGTGATATGCAAGTCTCACGGATGCCAGTCCCAGGCCCTCAACAGAAGAGAGACAACACACGAGTTAAGCTTTCATCTTTCCCACTATTACTGAGCCACGAAAGTGTCACATAAGTATGATAAACCCATATGAGTGAACTCATATTATACATGGCTTAAATATCCTTAATTTATAAAATGTGAGAGGTACAAACAGGATAAAATTTGTTTATCAACCCCCTTAGATGATTGGCATGTTGGGAAAGACTAAACACACATACATTAAAAAAAGCCAAGTACACATTTAACTGAAAGTACTGTAGCCATGTCACAGGCACAACTTTCTAGCGTCAGGGCAAGCAAGCATTGGGGGAAGGCTTTTACCAAGTTTGGTAGGGAAATAGCACTTCCCTTTGAAGAACCTCTCTACCTGTCTCATCAGTCTTGCTTTCAATCTGCTTCCTCAAATTTCTTTTTATCAATATTTTAACAACTTTTATTTCAGCATATAATCATTAATTAGAAAAAGCTGTGAATTTATTAACTTTTTTTTCCTGCTTTAACACTTTAATTCGTAGGATACGGTTTTAAGCAGAAATGTGATTCCTGACAAAAGCAGTGTCCATGAGTAAATAAAAACAACTTTGAATGTCATATGACTTGCATAGAAGAAGGGTTTCTATGGATGGGGGAGGAGTGGGCAAGAGAGTGGGGAAGTCGAGTTCCATCTGGAATTTCAGACACACTGATATTTAGAAGCACATGTTTATCTTGAGTTACAATATCGGAAGAGAAGTGTGAACAAGATACTAATTGCTCAATTTGCCCATCGCCCAGGAAGATACGAACAGACTAAACAAGACAGAGATAACCTAATATAGAAAGAGCATGTCCTTCACAAACTGGCCCAGCCTACTCATCCAGGGTCAGCTCTTCCTACTACCGTACACTACAGTTACTATGGAAATGCCCCAAAGTGCCATACTCTCTCACACCTCTGTGCCTCCACCCAGGCTGCTTCCTCCCTGGATACCTTCGTCCACGTTTTTACCTGGAAAAATCTAACTCTCCTTTTAAGGTCAGGCTCAACTACTATTTCCTCTATTACTAAACTCTCTTCTCTGCTTCCACTGGTCTTTATAAATACATCTCTTGTAGCATTTACCATACACCACATTACATAGACTTGATTATTCACTGCAGGCTTCTGGATCCAATAGCTATAGTCACATTGACAAACAGATACAATCAAGGACAGTTCTGTCTGTATACTTGGCTTAAAAACCACACAGATAGAGGTGTTGAAAAAGTGGCCAGATCTTTACACAAGACTTCTGGGAATTTAGCATCATTCACGGAAGCTCTGTGAACCGCTCTCACACACCCCATGAAGAGAAGAGGAGAAGAGAGATTGTTTTCATCTGCTGGACATGCTCAAGTATGAAGACAAGGTCCTATTTATTTTGCACGCTCAGTGCTGGACCTGGTGCTTTGCATGCACAAGGTGTTCAATGAGTGTGGGCTGGAGGAACTTTTGGAGATGAAAGGTCATGATGTTCCTATGAACTATGCTCTCACAGTCTTCCCAAATAAGCAAATATGGAGCAAATCAACTGCTGACATGCCTTGGGTCCTTGTTTAATAACTCAGAATACTTTGCTAAAGTTTTATAAGATAGAATACCATTTAGAAATCACATGTCATGTCCCATAAACAAATTGGTACTCACTGAGTAGCAAACTCTTCAGACCCGCTTTTGTAGAGATAAGATTCCCTAGCTCTCAAAGAAATACAGTCATTGTTCTCATAACTTTTTTGAATAGAATTTGACCTATTAAAGCTGAACCAAAAGCAGGTGGCTTTGGAGTGAGTGGATATATGCAGTTCCCAGCAATGTCATTATATTGTGCCTTAAAGTAGATGACCAAGACAGAGCTTGAATTATTATGCAGGCAGCAGGAAATAGTGAAATTGATAGACTTCTTTATCTTTGGTGATAATAATAATAACGATGATCATATCCTGGGTTCCATCTCACAAAATGGCACATGGATTTCTAGGGGCCTCTCTAAAGAATTAGAAGTGAAGCAGAAAAATGAAATATGATGCTATCTGGATGATAATTGGAGAAATATTACTTAGGATAAAAGCATTAGTAAAGAGACCAATTTCTGAGACTCTCTTTTTCTCTTGCAGGTTGATCCTGCCTTCTGGTCTCAGGAAATCTTTGAGTTTTATTTATGAGAATTCACGCTTTGCTATCCTCAGCTGTTAAGTTAGTCCGTGGCCACCCTCTGCCTCACCTTCACTCGGGAGACAGAGGAGAAGCAAATCAGCTCTGTGCCTGGACTTGGGGAACGTCTCCACTCAAAAGGAACAGTTTAGTTACTGTCCTTCCCCTTCGGAACATAGGTTCATGTGGTTTCTACGCCCTTAACTATGACTTGAATAAAATTATATACTATGATTTTTTTAACTGTCTTTTCAAGAAGGATGGTACTAGTGCTGACTTCCTTTTGTCTCTAAACATTAGTTGTCTTCTCTACAACCTACCTTTATTTACAACTTTCTCCCCAGAGCCACGAAAAAAGACCTGAGTTAGCTGTCAGGAATCCTCAGTTCTAGCCCAATGCTACTAACTAGCTAGTAAACCACTTAATATTTTTTTTTCCACTTAATATTTTAATAGTACTTTCAAGGTTTATAAAGCCACCATTAATTTGGGTCCCCTCAACAGCCTTAAGAGCAAGGTTAGATATGATTGCCGCCTAGAAGATGAAGAAACATCAGCTGCGAGAAGTTATGTATGTGGGAAAGACTTAAAACTCTGAGGACTGTATGTGATTGGGTGAGCAACAGTCACTGTCCCCCGGAAAGAGCAGAGGTCTGCCCTAGCCTAGTGTCTCTTCTTCTTTGCTCTCCAAGGTACTGTTATCACTTTAATATATTTCAGTTATTTCACATTAAGCTCCAATTTCTATAACGTTTCAGTTAGATGGCTTAATCTCAATTTTTTTGTTGTCCCTCCACGTGTTATGTAGGCCTACCTAGTGGTGCTAGGTGTGAGGAAATACTTATGATTTTAAAGCCAAGAGTCCAGATGGAAGTTCTCGAATGTTAACTGGCCTATGCATATCAACATCCAAGAATCACCAGATGAGAACATCAAGAGAAGCACTTCCAGAAGAGGAATAAGGACTGCATTTGCCAGGCTGTCATGACCACTATGTGTTAGGAGATGACGGTTGTTATGAGGATCTGAGGGACTGAACTGCAAGGAATGTAGCAATCTGCCAGCGGGGTTTAACCTATACCTATATTTACATTCAAAATGCCAGCAAATATCAGGAACTTTGCCTAAGATTCTGGAAGTCACATTTGGCTTCTGCGTTTTTCACATTGCCTCCAGAAGCCTAGGAAGGTCAGGTTACAGGGGGAAGGCGCTTATCAAAGCTAAGTCACAGAGATCATTAACTGTCACAGGTGGTACTTGAACTCTGATCTCTTGACTCCAGTTTTCTTTCTGCTCCACCAGTCTGCCTCTTAGCTTCTCTAAGTCTCTGTTTCCACATCTGCTAAATGAGAGGTTGGAGTAGATGCTAAGGTCGCTAACACCTCAAATTCTATAATTTCTTTTCCTTCTAGTAGCATCCCAGCCTAGCTCAGACCCCTCCCTTGTCACAGCAAACACTGACATTCCTCTCTCCCACATCACGCTCACTCTCTTCTAATCCAAGAAAATGGACTAAAAGGAAGCCCAATTTTCCTACTCAGGACTCAGCGACAGCTTAAAACAGAAAGTCTCAGTGAGAAATCACATGTACCAGTCTTATTGTGGACAAAGGATCATTATGTTTGTTTACTTGGGGCCAAACAAGCCATTCTTTAAAGTTTAATTACCAAGGAATCAGACAACTTCCTCTATATATTGAACGCCTGAGTGAATATGGAATTTGTTTTGCCGCCATTCAAACTCAATTTATTTTCTTCCCTCCCCTTTCCCTTTCCAGTGCCACTCTGGTGACTTGCTACTCACTCTTGAAAAATCCATATATTTCTCAAGCTAGGTCAGAAAGCTGGTTGGAGACTCCTGGTCACCAGTGGGTCAAGCATGTGTTACCTCAGAGAACCACTAATGGCATCTGAAAAAAGAGAAAAGAATAAGTAATAACTTGGCCATCGATTTCAGGAAAAAAGAAAGTCAAACCAGAGTAATCAGGTGCTAAAAGTGTATCTCAAGTAGGCAGCAACTTTAAGGAACACTTTCAACAGGGAGAGTTTACTTGGACCTATGGGAGAAGCACTCCCACTGTGCTCCAGGATGGGTGATGGTTTCTGGGTAGAAGTGAAGGGCGTGCAGTCATTCCTGATCCACAACCCGGGCTGCTTCGACCACTTCCAGGGGCTCAATGCAGCTGAGACTCTAACACTCACTGAACCCTAATCCTCTGCCCGTTTGCTTTACTCCTCAGGACTTAGACATCCTATAAGTACGGCTGCAACACTTCCAGGTGATCCCAGGTGCCTTCATTCCCCTGTTCTCCGCAGCGCATGTGTCTGTGTCCCTTTACCATCTTTGGGCCTCAGCTCCCATCACAGAAGTTTCCAGCCCACTCACATCAGTCACAGTTTGCATTCGCTGATTTGAGTTCATGGTCAGAATCTTCATCCTCCAGGATTCCAAACCGCACACACAAAAACTAATTAATTAATAAACGTTAATGGCCATGAATTTTGTCTTGATAATTAATGACATTCCTTCAGATAAGTATCAGTAAGAATAAAACTGCTCCACATTTCTTTTCTAAAGAACTCATTAAATTAATTTGGATAAGGGGCAGGGCCCTGGGGTGGCATTCTCAAATGAAAATACCCACAGAAGCTGGCAAGAGGGATGCTTGCCAAGAACAACGCACAGCAGCCCTGAAGACACACCTCAGTTCTCCTTCCAAGAAAAAGGCGCTGTAGAAAACAAACTTATGGTTACCAGGGGATAAGGGGGGGGGGGACAAATTGGGAGATTGGGACTGACATATAAACACTACTCTATATAAAAAAGATAACTAATAAGAACCTACTGCATAGCACAGGGAGCTCTACTCAGTACTCTGTAATGGCCTATATGAGAACACTCTACTCAGTACTCTGGATGGCCTATAGCTGATTCACTTCGCTGTACACCTGAAACTAACACAACATTGTGTATCAACTATACGCCAATAAAAATTTTTAAATTTTAAAAAGAGGGAGAGAGAAAGGTGTGAGGAGTGCTGTTAGCGGACAGCCCCCAGCTTCAGTGTCTTTGGGCCAAGGCTATGCTCCATGCTCTCCCTGAGCACAGCAGTTCTAGAACCTCATAATTTTTGCCCAGCACAGGATTCCTCCAACAAATAATCATTGTCTATAGCTCCCCCTTGGGCTAGATGAGACGTTCTGAGAATTGCACTGAGGTCTGAGGATCTTTCCACCCAATCCTCCTTTCTTTCCCCTCTCCATTCACAGGGTCAGACCAGCATCATGGTCTGAAGACTTCCTCTTCCTACTCCTGTTCCCTCTCCTCTTCTATCTTTTGTGGGCTTGACCTCCAAAAACATTTTTGCATTTTTAGTTTTGTCTCTGTATCTGCTTCTTTGGGATCTGTAGATCCCAAACCGACATACAAGGAGAAGGTGACCCTCTCAGGTGAGGAGAGAACTAGAAAGGCTGTAAGGGCACTGACTCATTTACCATTTTATCCTCAGTGCCCAGTAGAATGAATATGACATTCATGGGCCACAGGCTCCAAAGTGTGATAATGGGTGGATGCCACACTGATATCCATTGAGACACGAGTTCCCATCTGGTCCCAGTGATCAAGCGACTCAGTTCACCAAGTCATCCACGTAGTGACCCCAAGGTCTCTCCAGATCCACCAGTTACTTCCAGGCCCTTTTTAGAAAGGTATGAAAAATTGTTGGCTCTTTTCCCACTATACCCTGGAGCCGCAGAAAGGCCACTGTAGCCGTTTCAGGCCCTCTCTACCTAGACACTGTGTCACCACTGCTCACTGCCCTCTACCAATCCCCATATTTCTGGGCACGGAGGCTTTCCATAACACTTGCCCCCCACCCCCAGGCTTTATTTGATTTTAAAACTCAATCAGGGACCTCCCTGGTGGTCCAGTGGTTAGGACTCCATGATGCCAATGCAGGGGGCATGGGTTCGATCCCTGGTCAGGGAACTAGGATCCCACATGCCACATAGCCAAATAAATAAATAAATAAATAAAGCAAGATGCTGGAGAATCAAAAATAAAAATAAAAATCCATCAGTGAAACAAATGAAAATCCATGCATTATTCCTACCTTCTATCAAATTTCCAAACCTATTTGATATTCATGTGGCTGACTTGTTATCAATCAGGTTTCAGCTCATATGGGACCTTCTCAGAGAGGTCTTCCATGGATATCTAATGTAATATTGTACCCCGTCTCCTATTACCCTCTTTTATTTCTTCATAGAACTTACCACTATCTGAAATTTTCTTATTTGTTTACTTGTTTACTATTTCTTTCTTATTGTAGAAAATACACTTCAGAAGAAACGAGATGTTAAGTGTCTTGTTCTCTCCTGCGTCCACAGATCCTAAAACTCTGACACGCATGTACTTGAATGAATGACAGAAATGGCCCCTGTTTCCATGGAGCATACAACCTAACTAAGAAGGCAAAAACTGAGTAGTAATTGCAGAATCTTTTAGAATCTCATTTGGGGAATCCAAACGCCAACTCAGAGACCATACTTTTCCAGTAGCCTCTTCGTTCTTCATTCACTGTTCCATTTGGCTATGAAAAAGTCCATGTGTAAACAACTACGGCACTTTCACCCCAGAGAAAATTGCCTTTGTGCTAAATCTGAGCCAGTAGTCTAAACACTTCTTTTGGTCATCTATCTTTATCATTAATCAATTTTTTAACAACCCTCCCGATATATGTTTATTTATTTATAAATTATATGTAGTATCACAGTGCTAATGTACTGAGTGCATTTTAAAAACATTACCAAAAATTGAAACGTAAACAGATGAGATAAAAATAGAAATAGAAATTCTGGTTTTTCAAGTTTATGGTTACCAAAGGGGATAGTGGGGTGGGGGAGAGATAAATTAGGAGTTTGGGATTAACATATACACGCTACTATATATAACATAGGTAAACAACAAGGAACTACTGTATAGCACAGGAACTATACTCAATGTCTTATAATAACTTACAATGGAAAACAATCTGAAAAAGAATATATGTGTATGTATAATGGATTCACTTTACTGTACACTTGAAACTAACACACCATTATTTTAAAAGTTTTCAATTAAAAAAAATTTTTTTTAAAAACTTTTTTCCTTTTCCCCCCTTTAGATCATCTTGTATACCCCCCTAGAGTATGTACAGCATATTTTGAAGACCACTAAACACAGGAATTTTTACCTAGAGATAGAAGTTGCCAGGAGTTAGTGGTAGGAGAGGCGCTAAGTACAAGGCGCTAAGTAATGCTGAGAAAACAAACAAAAAAGGAATCCTAAGAGTAGTTAGACATTGAGCATTTTATTTTTCTGACCAGTGATAAATCCTGTAAAAACCCACATTTCCCTCCATGTTCCCATGTTACCTCTAGAGATCAGAGTCACATCAAAGCACAGGAAACAATGTACCTTTATAGCCACCTCATTAATTCTTCAACTCTATAGCCAACTATGGCAGATGGCTACAACAATATCTCCCACTACGCATGCTCTTCTGCAATGTGACCTTGCCACCTCCTCAAGAGGTGCAGTTCCCCTCCCCTTGAATCTAGTCTGGCCTTAATGACTCACTTACGACTGATAACGTACATGAACTTACAGGCTATACATACGTGAACTTACAGGCTATGTCAGAATAGGTCATACAGCTTCTGTCCAAATCTCTTAGAGCATTTTCTCTCAGAAAACAGCCCCCATACTGAGAAAAGCCTAAGGCACTCAGAGAGCCACATAGACTAGCTTTATGTCTAGTTGACAGTCCCAGATGAGGCCAGCTTGGAGTCATCCCATCCTATAAAGGCTAATTTTATGTGTTAACTTGACTGGATGACGGGGTGCTCAGATATCTGGTTAAAGATTATTTCTGGGTGTTTCTGGAAGAAACAGCATTTGAACTGGTGGAGCAAGCAAAGCAGATGATGCTTCCCAATGTGTGTGGGCATCATCCAATCCGCTGAGGGTCTGAATAGAACACAAAGGTGGAGGAAGGTTGAATTCACCTTCTACCTTCTGACTGGGTGAGCTGGAACATTGATCGTCTCCTGTCCTCCATGCTCCTGGTTCTCAGGCCTTCAGACTCAGACTGGAATCTACACCATTGGTTCCCCAGCTTTCAAGCGTTCAAACTATACCACTGGCTTTCCTGGGTCTCCATATTGCATATGGCAGGCTGTGGGACTTCTCAGCTTCCAGAATCACACGAGCCAATTCCCTATAATAAACCTCATTAGTTAGTTAGTTAGATAGATAGATAGATAGATAGATCCTATTAATTCTATTTCTCTGGAAAACCATCTCAATACATATCCCAAGCAGGAACTCCTGAAAGTTCCAGCTTCCTGCTTTTTGAGTCACTCCAGATATTTGAGTCTTCCCAACTGAGGAAGGTAGCATGGAACCAAAAGCAAGCCCGACCACTGTGCCCTATCTGAATTCCTAGCCCACAGATTCCATGAGCATTATAATACGGTTACTGTAGTATTCTATAAATTTGGGGATGGTTTGATAAACAAATAGTACTTGTGTCTTACCCATTATCCATTCTGCCCTTCTTCCTTAACAACAGAACCCTGATTTTGTTTTGAGAGCTCTGTTAAAAATACTAAATCTCCTAGCTTACTGTGCAGCAAAATATGGCCAAGTAATACAATCATGGCCAGTGAGAAGTGAGCAGACGTTGCTAGTTGGAGCTTCAAAACGATAAAATAAAATAAAATAAAGTTCTTTTAGGAGACAGGTGAAATGGCTAGTTTCTTTGACCTTTCGCCTTTCTTTACTTTCCTCATTCTTCCTGCCAGGCATACAGTTCTGATGCCTAGAAGGGCAGGAACCATCTTGCTACCAGGAGGTTGAAAGCCACAGTCTAGAAATGGGGTTGCAAAATGACACAAACACACAGATTTCATGATGATTTTGTGGTACCATTAACCATACTGAACTGCCCACCTCAGACTTATTGTTATGTAAGAAAAATAAATTCCTCCGTGATTAAGGAATTTTTAATCAGCATTTTCTGTTACACACAGCCCAACACACTTGGTACCAAAAAGAAAATGATGTAGCAAGAAAAAGAACCTAAAATTTAGCTTTGTTGAATTTGGCTAAGAAGCACTGGCTTCAAGGGAGCTCAGAAGTGCCTGATGCTTGGTTAAATGTTCTGCTACCCTTGTCTTGAAATTTTTAATAATTTTATTTGAACTTATGTTTTGTAAGTGAAGACTAATGAGACAATAAAGCATGCGTGAAAGCAGAGGAGACAAAAATGTACGTGTTGTTTCTTGCCAACCATTTGCATAAGCATTCATGATGCCCCATGAGCACAGGATTCCAGTGGACCCACAATGCATCCAAGTTCAGGGAGGCATACAAGATGTACAAGGAAAATGTGTTACAGCTAAGACTGAATAAGTAGGTTGAGAGGGAGGCACTGAGAGCCCCAAAAGTCCACCCTTTCTATTTGAACAAGAATTTGCTTTAAATGTAGAAAGAAGGCAATGGCATTCTAAGAAAAATGAATGAAAACCAAGGAACCCTATCATATCCTTTCTGACTCCTGTTACTTCCCTGTAATAGCTAACCACATATGCTGAAAATGGTGACATAGAATGCTATGGACTGAAGGGTGTCCCCCCCCGCAAATTCATATGCTGAAGCCTTAACCCCAATGTAATTGTATCTGAAGATAGGGTCTTTAGGAGGTAATTATGGCAAAACGAGGTCACAAGGGTGACCCCGACGTATCCACCAAAAAGAGGAAGGAGAGGGAATTTACGTGCCTTTCTCCCTCCTGCCTCCTGTGCCTCCTTGGACAAAATTCACCCATGAAAATTTAATCCCCCTATATTTCTGGGATACATCATATGGCCCCTTCAGTGGCACCCAAGAAGTCACATCCCACATCCTATGGTGTAACATTTCAGGACAATGCACAAGTGTCAGGAGGAGCCCAAGACCTAGGCATGTAGCTGGTTGCTAATGGAGGTGGATGAGGTTAACTGAGGTCACAGAGGTGTCAGACTCTCTAAACTGAGAGTCTGGGATGTAGGTTAGGCCATGAACATCTGAGATGGCACATAAAATGTGTCCAATAGAGTGACTCGCACAGGATCCTTCTTGCCACATTCAGCAATGTTCAGAAAGAGACAGATGCAATTTGTCTGGAGCTAGTAAGACTATCAGGAGAGTGGCACAGGAACACCAATTTCCTAAGGAAACCCTCTGCTAGCAGCTTGTAATTTAAGTGGAAGTCCCATAATTTGAAACCCTGCGGTTGAAAAAGCCAGGCTCTTCAATAATCCTAAAATAAAACATTAGAAAGGGCAGCCGCAAAGCTGCAGGCCTTCCCCAAACACCTTTCATTAATAGTTCTCTGCAAGGGGGAGGTGGCTAACCTGCTGGCAATGAGGAGGTGAAGAGGTTGTCCTGCCACTGAAGCTCACTGCCTGAACTGCCTCAGAACAGATGCCTTTAAGCTAAGACGCAGGGTGGTGGCCACAGCACGAAGAGTAATAGGTAGCAGGGAAGCAGCTTCAGGCTTAAAATCATCTAAACAAGATGTGTGCTCTTATCATGCTCAAAGGTAATGAACAGACTGCATGCCTGCCAAGAATTCTGAGGGAACTTTTTGCCAAAGAAACTCCAGGCCTGATCACTAATGCTCTGTGACAATTTAACCCCTAAAATAATTCCCAGGCCCTTAGCTTCCCTCGACAAGAAGTGGGCTCTAGAGGCAGTGAATGACATCCTTCTCAATGCCATTCTCAAGTTTGGCTTTGCAGGATAAGGGACAGGATTATCATCCCAGGGAGTAGAGCCAGAGGCTGCCAGTCAACATCCAAGGCACTTAGTCCACCAAGTGTGCTAGGGCACGAAGGCATCACTCATACTACCCAGAGGATCTCATCACTGTTCTGGACTGGTGTGCCCCAATTCTCCTCTTTTTTGAATTGTAGTTTTACTGTTGTTTTATTGTTTATTATCTTCGTCTTTCTCCACAACTGTATATTGGCTGTGTAGGAGGCAGACAAAAATTGTCATCAAATTACTCATTATGGGAACTCAAGAACCTGACAAATACATTGGGACTTTGAGGTGAATGCTATAATTGAAAGAGACTTCAGGGATGTTGACCTATGTCTGAAAAGAAGGGTATGGATGTTGTTTAACAAGGGTGGACACCAGGCAATACCAGTGGCAAACACTGGTCATTACCTATGCAGTATCCACTCTCCATTCTTCCTTAGTCATAGAACTCTATTTCGTATGAGGCAACAGTGTACCAGATTCTATGGCATTTCAAGGTGGCCCTGTGCCATTCTCCTGGCCATGGATATACTGTTTTTAAAAAGAAAACAGAATCATTTGTACTGTTTCAATTGCTTTTTGTTTTCCTTTTTCCCTTCCTCCTCTTTGCTGTCTGGAATGTGAGTGTGAGGCCTAGAAGATAAAGGAGCTACCTTGTGACCCTGAGAATGAAAACCACACCATCTATATGGCAGAGTGTAAAAAGAAAGGAGCTTCAGTCTTTGACAATGTAATCGAATGATGGAATAGACAGGCGTTTTTGATAATCAGGGGAAATAAACGCCAATGTGATGTAACTACCATTGTTTGGGGTTGTAATGACATGCAGCCAAAAGCAAACTCCAATTAGTGCAGATCCTAAGATGGAAAAGAGGAACCAATAAGAAAGCTTTTGCCAACCACTAAAAATCTCTCTGTGGTGAAGTGTAGCAAAACTGGAAATACAGGAATAAGAATTTCTTACCAATTCTTCAGAATAAATTAGAAGCCTCCAAACTGATGACTAGATGGGTTTCTCCCCTTGCCAATTTGATAGCTGGTGCCGTTGAGTGCCCAAAGTAGGCATCATGTCCACATCTGTGTGCAGAGACCCCCTGAACACCAAAAGCACCTTGCAACACATTAACACAGCACACTTCATGCAAACCCAGTATCTCTATTTTAAGCGGGGTTTGGCTTAAAAAATTATAAGCTATGAGAGAGAAATATATTTGAGTATTGGCAACATCACTTCTTAACTATGTAATCTCAATGACTCTTATTCATCAAAAAGTTAGAATAAGATAATTGAACTCATGTTGATGCTTAAATGAGATAATAATCTTATAGTATTGAAACAAACCTGGGATATCCACAAGACACCACTGTACCAGAGTAGCTGTCTCCCAAAAGGGATGCGGTAACTGCCTTTGTATTTTTTCATGTATAAATTAGCTTGCTTGCTTGCTTTTTTTCTTTCTCTTTTTCTTTTTTCTTTTTCATTAATTCAGTCAAACTTCCTTAATGACTACTCTGTGCCAGGCACTAGGAACACACAAAAAAAGAAGGCCCAGAGCCTGCCTTTGAGGAGTCAGCTCACCTTCTAATGAAACTGGAAGGATAAGAGACCAAAAAGATGAGACTGATGACAACGGAGAAGTCAACCTCAGGTAAGATGTGCACGTGGGGACCCCAGGGGCACATGTTGCTAGAAACTTCCACACATTCCCTGGGACCTTCTCCCATTACTCAAGAATGGCACAGAATTTAATTGCCAGATGACTCCAGCTGAAAAGGAAACACCATATTTGACACACAATGAACAGGGAGATAATTTTCTAATTCCCCACTGTTGGACATTTCCTCATTTCTCTCCAGAGCATTCTGTTTA
Organism: Lagenorhynchus albirostris; assembly: GCF_949774975.1. Taxonomy (NCBI): domain Eukaryota; kingdom Metazoa; phylum Chordata; class Mammalia; order Artiodactyla; family Delphinidae; genus Lagenorhynchus; species Lagenorhynchus albirostris. The sequence goes on along the minus strand of NC_083103.1, from coordinate 16,790,357 downwards.
CCACAGACTGTCCAACATAACTATAGTGTGATTGGTAGCGAGGTACAAAGAAGAAAGGATGTGGAGTTAAAAACCTGGGAACAAGGAAAACATTTGTACCTTCTAATCTAAAGCGATCAGTGATCAGTGATCCCAGTGGCTAGTCTGGCCAGGGGACATCCTTTATGTGAACTGCAGTGTGAATGCTACTTAACAACAGGAAAGAATCCATCATTCTGATTGGCCTACATATGCGATTTTCCCTGGAAGAGGCCATAACCAAATCCTAGATGATCATAGCTACAGATTATCTATTAAACATGCCTATTTTAAAAATAGGGCATACAGTCATTCTAATCAAGTCTCTTCTGTCCTCAGATTCTGGGAATGAGAAAAGAGACCATTAGAACTAAGCTGCTCTTCTTTGGACACTGACAGCAGTATCATCATGACTTCTCTCTGCAGTGGAGTCCTTGCTGGTGTTGCAGTGATTGAGTCTGCCTGTCTTCGGGCCTCTAAGTGAGGAAATCAAGGTCCTGACACCATGTGGTCACTAATGAGCTCATGGTGCTGGTAATCGGAAGAGGATTACTTAGTGGCCTAATTTCAGAAGAGTGCTGCTATTCTGTCTCCCCAAGAGATTATTCATGTCATTTCAGTGACACAAATTACTCTTGATTTTCCGTTCTAGACTAATCCAAAATGGAAGGCAATGAAAGTCAAAACACTCGCCAGATGAGCAACAGTGATGAGTCACTAGTAATGAACACAGCCTAGATGACAAAAAACGCAGACTAGACCAATTAGAAGCATTTGAAGAGAACATGTGAAATGTCTGGGTATCATGTGTCGACCGTGTGAATTCCTGGATAGTGACACCATTTCTTGACATGGAAAAGAGTGGATGGAGGAGGCAAGAATCGATATTCCTATTCTGGCCCTATTTTTGAGGTATTTGTTAGATATCCAAGTGGAGAATTCAGGACAGTTGCTGGATATATAAATCTGAATTCTGCTCCCCTCCCCTGCTAAAAGAAAAAAAAGGTTAGTCTTTAAGGGTCATCAGTAGATGAATGGTACTCAGAGTTATAAGCCAGGGTAAAGACGTCAATAAAGAAGAGCTTCTCCCACATTCAGACGTCTGGTTAAAGAGGATGAGTCAGTAGAACAGGCTGACGAGGAGTGACCAGTATGTGAGAGGACAATTACATAAAGTTTGCATTATAATAGCCTAGAAAAGACAGTGTCAAATCAAAAGAAGGAGTAGTCAATGTGTCAAAGCCTGCTGAGATCCTGTAAGATAAGGACAGAAGTCATCATTGGCTTGGGCAAGATGTGGGTCATTGGGGACCTAGATAAGAATCATTTCAATGGTGTGAACATAAAAGTTCTTTAGAAAGAGTTAGGAAGAGAATGGAAAGTGAAAAAGTAGAGAGGGTGACTTTTAACAACTCATTCAAGAAGTTTTTCTATGAGAGAGAACAGATAAATAAGATTAGCACTTGTGAAACTTAGCAAAAATAGGGGGTCAAGGGAAGATGTTTTAAAGCCATACTAAGACACGCTTGGGGACTTCCCTGATGGTGCAGTGGTTAAGAATCCGTCTGCCAGGAAGGGTAAGCTGGGACGAAGTGAGAGAGTGGCATGGACATATATACATAACCAAATGTAAAACAGATGGCTAGTGGGAAGCAGCCACATAGCACAGGGAGACCAGCTCGGTGCTTTGTGACCACCTAGAGGGGTGGGATAGGGAGGGTGGGAGGGAGACACAACAGGGAGGGGATATGGGGATATATGTATACGTATAGCTGATTCACTTTGTTATACAGCAGAAACTAACACAACAATGTAAAGCAATTATACTCCAATAAAGATGTTGAAAAAAAAGAATCTGCCTGCCAATGCAGGGGACACGGGTTCGAGGCCTGGTCCAGAAAGATCCCACACACCGTGGAGCAATGAAGCCTGTGCGCCACAACTACTGAGCCTGCGCTCTAGAGCCCGCGAGCCACAACTACTGAGCCCATGTGCCACAACCACTGAAGCCCGCACGCCTAGAGCCTGTGCTCCGCAACAAGAGAAGCTACCACAATGAGAAGCCCGCGCACCACAACGAAGAGTAGCCCCCACTCACTGCAACTAGAGAAAGCCCGTGCGCAGCAACGAAGACTCAATGCAGCCAAAAATATAAATAAATAAATTTATAAAAAAACACCCAAAGACATGCTTAAATGCCAGTGGAAATAATCCAGTAGAGTAGGTGGGGTTTGCTAGACAAGATAGAGATCGTTGCAGGACCAAAATCCTTAAGTAAATAAGAGGGTGAACCAATGCACAAGTGGAGGGATTGGCTTTGGACAAGAGCAGAGACACTTCTTGTTAGGAGGAAAGGCAAAATGTGTGGATATAGATGCAGGAGGTTAATAAGAGTTAGTGCCAGGTAGGTGAATTCATTTTTATTTAATTGCATCTTTTTTTCTCTATAAGGTCTGAAATAAAGTTGTCAGTGATGGAGGAGGGGTGCTAGAGACTTGAAGATAGAAGAGGAGTTATGAAATATTCTGGCTGACTGGGAAAAAGAGTCAGTTAGGAAATTATATTAGGATTAGCTGGTAGTGTTGAGTGTCCATTTAAGATTTGTGATCATCAGTTTAAAGTGAATGCAAAAAGCATTGTAGGTAATTTTTTTTTTTTTTAACTTTTGCAGGCTGTGGAAGCTGGGAAGGAGAAATAGTTTTATTTGCAAACCCAGGAAGTTCTAACTTCCTCACACTTTCTCTAAATTCTGTTTGAAAACTTAAAAGTTCTTTCTTTAGCTCATCTTGATCTTCCTTTTACTTTATGATAGGCAGTTAAAAGGAGCCAGTTGGCACTTTCCACATTCTCCCTGGATATCTCCTTACCAAATCCATAAACTTATTAGATACTCATTCTGTCTTCCACGTGACCAAGGCAACAGTTTGGCCAACTGTTCTGCCAATATGTAATACCAGTCTCATATTCCCCAGCCTCCAGCAGTAATTTTCACCACTCTTCCAGTCCCCACTCCAGTCTTGTGTAGTGCTTTCTGTTCCATGCCACCACCCATTGCCAAAGCCAGTGCTCCATGTTTTACACTTTTTGTTACAGCAGCAGACTACATTTGGGCACCAATTTTTGTTTCGATTCTTTATTGCTATAAAACAAACTATCCCAAAACTTAGTGACTTAAAACAACTCTCTTATTATATTTCACCATTCTATGGGTCAGGAACTCAGACAAGGCACAGTAGGGTTTGCCCATCTCTGCTCCACACGGTATTCTAGATGCTCTCTTGACATATCTAGCACCTCAGCTAGGATGGCTCAAACATCTGGACACTGGTTGCAACAGCTCCACTAAGGTCATATATCTGAGTCACAGTTCTCACTATTGGCTGGGCTCCTTAGTTCTCCTCCAAGATTCTCAGACTCTCTTTGTGGTCTCTCCAGATGATTTCTCCAGAACTGTTGTTCAAGGTCCCCAAGTGTACAAAAGTAAAAGCTACCTGGATTTCTTTAGGCTTGGGCTTAAACTAGAACACTGTCACTTTTGTCATATTTTATGAGTATAGCAGGTCACAAGGTCATTCAGATTCAAAGGGAGGGATCCACATAAGTACATGAATACTATGAGGCATAGTTCACTGGGGCCACAAAAACCATAGTTTACCCCCAAAATCATAGTTCACCCCACATAGTTTACTCCTCACAAAAAGAGTGGAGCCTAGTTCAATTTGTAGCAGCACTTGTTCCTTCAACTTTAACAATTTCATCTTCTGCAGCAATAAAGGAGCCACGTCAATCTTGCAGCTATTCTCTAGCCATATTTGGCTTCATTTTTCTTTACGTATCTTCAGTACTTGGGTCAAGTAACTCTCCAATACTTCTTATCTTACTCTACATTACAGTACAGCCACTTGTATTCTTGTCTTATCCCATTCACTAGATTACAAGCATCTCAGGAAGAGGAAAGTCTCATATTCAACTTTTTAATCCCACTCCCACTTCCTCTATAAGTAGCAGTGGCTCTATTAGTGTCCCTAGAATTGGTCTTAAACAGAAGCTTGAAATCTATAAATGTCATAAGATCTGTCAAAGGAACAGGCACTGGAAAACAAAGATGGTAATTACTAAAGAGTTTCAGCTTTTTAACTCACGTGTCCAATCACCATCATAGCCAGTATATATTGCACGTTTTCTCCTTGCAAGGCACTGTAGTAAAGCATTACTTATCCTTTCAGGAATACTGAAAGCTAAAGAGTAACACCTCCGTTGAAGCTCAAAGAGGTCATGTGACTTGCCATTGGCCACTACATTATTAAATTGCAGATACTTATGATTAAATCCAGGTTTATCTTTGCGGAGTCCATAGTCTTTACACCTCTTCACACTGAGTGCATCTGTTACAAATTGCCAGTAAAAGCAACTGTGCTTAGGACCAACTTCATGGGCATGTGCCCTACACAGGGTCCCACTCATAGGAGGACCCATGCTTGGTTTAAAGCTCCACTGTCATTGCTTGAAATTCTGAATATAAACAAGAGACCTTGCATTTTCAGTTTGCACTGGCCCCCCCACAAATCATGTAGCTGGTCCTGAATGTACTCATATGTAAAGCATTTTGGAAGTTTGACTTAACCGTTCGTACAACTAGGTTTCTGTTTCACAAATGTGGGGGGCAGCTATATGTGCATGGTGTGAGTTTTTCTAGTTAAAAATCTACTTCTCAATATTTTCCCCCAAAATACTACCTCAAGACATTCATTCCTTTAGGTTCACAAAAGACTTCCCCTACAAACAGTTTTACACAGCCGATGATCTCACTTCGCTCACCTTGATTATCCTTTTTACTCCTCTCCCCCTAGTCAAATAGTTTCTAAAAACACTCATTTAATTCCCCTTAATACTGCTACAAGGACATTCTTTAATAAAAACTCCAAATCCATACTTGTAAGGAGGTAAATTATTGGGTGATTATTCACAACACAAAGGATTACTCACCAAGGACTCCTTTAAACGTACACTGAAAGCTCATTCCTTGTTTACGAGCCATTAACCACTTGAACACTATGGTGGAGAGAAACAAACTAGAGGGCTGGCTATTCCAAGGCTGAAAACAGGGAAGTGTGGGGTCTATGGCACTGATGTAAGACAACTGACATCAGGAGAAGTGGGCTGGAGTGAGCACACCAGTGAGGAGAGAATCCACCACATCTGCACAACCTGCAGCATAATCTTAAAGGTAGCTTTGGGACTTCCCTGGTGGTGCAGTGGTTTAGAATCCGCCTGCCAATGCAGGAGACAAGGGTTCGAGCCCTGGGCAGGGAAGTTCCCACATGCCGTGGAGCAACTAAGCCCGTGCGCCACAACTACTGAGCCCGTGCTCTACAGCCCGCGAGCCACAACTACTGAAGCCCACGGGCCCAGAGCCCGTGCTCTGTAACAAGAGAAGCCACCGCAATGAGAAACCCGTGCACCGCAACGAAGAGTAGCCCCCGCTCGCCACAACTAGAGAAAGCATGCGCGGAGCAACAAAGACCCAACACAGCCCAAAAAATAAAAAAATAAAAAAAATAAAAAGGTAGCTTTGGGGCCCAGTTAAAGGTGAATGCTAAGGCTTACACAGCTGTAGAAGTAGGGTGTTACCCCCAGAAGAAAATATTTAGAATATTTGATGAATTATCTAGTGATTTAAAACTTGAGCTCAACTGACTAAACAATGGAAACTTCAGCCTGAGATAGCTATGAGATATGAACAAATAGACCTCTATACATCTGCCCCTGAATCTTCCTCTTCAGGCAGGATTCATCATCTTCTGGTGACAGGCTGGGGGTACACCCCAAGGAAAAGCTCTGGATTCTAGGGAAGCAGCCATTGTCTTCAGTGTATACTCTGGGTGGATTTTGAGGCTGACTCCCGATTCAAACGTATATGAGACAAAGAAGTTCAGGGCCATCAGTTTTGAATGGTGCACGGCATGGTATAGTTCTAACAAGCCCAGGGTCATGACACAGGGCACATATAGTTTAGTACCTATGCCAGAGACAACTGCATCCTTCCCTGGGAAGGATGGCCCAGAGTAAGAAAGCCCCCAGTGCCCATGCAGAAACCAAACTAGAACCCTCCCCCCTCCAAGATCTACTAGAGTGAGAGGGAAGAGGGATATCATCTACATATGGCAAATACTATAATACCTGCTTTAAATCTTCCATAGGTTTCCCACTGCACTTAGAATAAAATCACTCTTCTCACCATGTCCTGTCTTACCTGGCCTAGTCTCTCCAGCCTCGTCTCTTCCCACTCTCCCCCTCCCCCACTCTCCTCTAGCCGCACTTATCTTCTTGCTGTTTCTCGAACAGATCAAGCTTCTGCCCACCATGTGGCATTTGCACTTGCTGTTCCAGTTTCCAGATCCCCTCAGGCCCCAGGTGTTTGCGTGACTATTTCTTGTCATTTGGAATTCAGATCAAATTCATCTCTTAAAGGGAGTGTTCTCTGAAAACATGTTACTTATCTGTACAATCATTTATTGCTTGTCTCCCTCCTCTAAAGCCAAAAACGCCATGGAAATAGGAAACTTGACTGTCTTGTTCACTGCTAAATCACCATTTCCTAGAATAGTGCCCTGGTACATAGTACAGAATGAATAAATATTTGCTAAATGAATAAATACATGAGTATGCTATCAATATTTAGTTGCAACCTGTAGTCTAGGTGCTGAAAATCGGTGGGCAAAGTGGGGGCATGGCACTGATAAAGCTGAGTTGGGGTGAGGTGGAATGGGGAGAAAAGAAGGATGCAGAAGAACAAAAGGAAGACAAGGATAAGACGAAGAGACCTCTGGTGTTCCAGTGCACTGTGAGGAGGCCCCGGACAGGAACGGTTTATCCCCGGGAGTCTCATTAGAATGTGTTGGGTACACACCACAGAGGTCTCTGCAGCAGTTAGAAGCACTGGACTAGATGCACAGATAGCTACACAGAAATGAATATTACAACATAATACAGACTGGGAAAAGAGGCAGGAACAGAAGGATATGTCATACAATACCATTTATATAAATTAATAATACAAAAATATAAAACAAGAAAGCACACTTTACAAGATCACGTACAAAAGTATCAATATGTACATTAAAAACATCAGAATGGTTGTCTATGAGGAGGAAAGGAAATGAGAGTTTGGAAAAAAGTTGAAAGGAAATGGATAAATTAAATAAAAATGAGAGAGGCTTTGTATGGTCAATGACAATGATGTATGTTAGTATACACACGGTGCTGAAGAACAGTCCTGTCCACCCTCTGCACCTGAGGTACAAAACAAACAGGGATTCTATCTTCTGATTCACGTCACTTTATGCAGGGGGCTAAAATTCAGACAAGGAGCTTGAGCTTGTCAAAACACACAAGTATATCTGAACCTTTCCTGATTAAGAGCTACTTTAGCTTTCTCCAGAGTCTAAACCTAAAGATAGGCTACATATTAAAGTTACTGATTTGGAGGATGGGAGAAATGGGACCCAAGAGGGCATTCAGTGCCTGAGGGGGCCATGGCCTATTCCCACAGGGAATCCTAATAAGCCACAGGAAAGAAAACGGGGTACTGAAAAATTGGGGGCCCCATCATAGTCCAAATGGAGCCCTTTCAACCATAATGGAGGCTATGGGGGATGAGAGAAAGGAACATGTATTAAAAGCCTGTTATTTTCCAAGCTCAGACCTGAAATTAGAATCACAACATTCACACATTCATTCAACCAATATTTATTGAACACATCTTAAGTGCCAGGCTTTTTTCAAGTCACTGCAGATGAAGAAGTGAACAAAACAGTCTACCTCATTTTCATGGCTACATAAATAACAAAATACATAATAAACAAGTCAACAAGTTAAACAGATAAGAAAAAATTAGAGATAATTGCTGTGCAAAGAATTGAAACTGGGTGAAGTTCGAGAAGGTGACTAGATGGCTTCTTAAATTTGAGTGGCTAGAGAGACACAATGATTAAATACTAGCTTCTGGTATTTGTTTAGATTCACATACCAGCTCTGTATTAGCTGTGTAACCTTGAGCAAGTTACTAGACTTTGCAGTGCCTCAGTTCCCTCATTTGTTAAGTGGAGATAATAACTTAACCCACCTCAGAAAGTTGATGTGAAGATTAAATGAATCAGGACACATATAATGCTAAAGAATAGCTCTGAGCACGTGGTAAGTACTTACTAAATGTTAATAATGATGATGATGGTGATGGGGCTGGTGGCGATGACAATAATGGTGATGACGGTGGTGGAGGGGGTGAACTGAGCTAAGACATGTTTGGTGAGAACGCAGCATGCAAAAACTGGGGGCAAGAGCACTCCAGGCAGAGGGAACAGCAGGTACAAAGGCCTTGATAACCTGGAAGAAGTCTGACACGTTGGAGGAAGAAAAAGACTAGGGTGTTCAGACCATGCTGGGCAAGAGGGGAGTAGTAGGTAATAATGTCAAAAAGGTAGGCAGTGGCCAGATCACACAGAAATACTTAATCCAGGATAAAGAGTTGGAATTTTATTCTAAATTCTGTGAGAAACCACTGGAGAGTTATAAGCAAGAAATAACATGACTCTTACAATAACCTCATAAGAAAGGCAATGTTGTCCCCGTTTCACCAGCAAGGCAACAGAGGCTCAGTGTGGTTTAGTAAATCAACCAATGTCAGATAGCTATGGACCAGTGGAGCCAAATTTGTACCCAAGTCTATCAGGCTCCCGCCAAGCACCATACTTTATACCAAGAGGATTCCTGAGTAGTTTCCTTCCTGCCACCATTAGCTTCCCATTAAGGGAGACAACTCTGCAAACATCTGGCTGATATCAGCACGGTAGGCACTTTGATTTCTGTGCTTTGCTCTCAAGTGTCGATAGAGGAAAACCAGACTCAGCAGGCCAGGCATTCATGCCTATGAATTGGATAACACATCAAACTGGCCTTCCCTGAGCATGCCTGGCTTCCAGCGACATCACATGTGCCTTGATGCAACTGGTGCTTACAAACTGCCACCCAGCTCCTGGGACCTGGCAGTCTCTCCTTTCTGGTTGGCATGTTTGATTACTTGGGGGAGAATTTCTCCACTTCTGTTTTCTTCAGCCAATGTTAAGTGGGAGGAGAGGGAGAAAAGGAACAAGAAAGAGAGAGGAGGCCAGAAAATGTTACCACAGCGATTAAGTGAGCCTGTTCTTAGCTCCTAGGCTAAACCAGACATTCAAAAGAATACATTGTTCTGTTTTGATTTTATTTTGTTCTGTTTTTTGCTTAAAGCATATAACTATTATCAGAGACTTCAAGGGGAAGGCTGAGGACTGGTACCATCCCTTGAAGATCTGCAATCTTTTTGTACCACAGTAGTTTTCTACTCTTTCTACTCATCAGTAGATCTGTAAATCCATTTCATCTTTCCAGCAATAAATGACTGCAATTATCATAAAATAGCTAATAATAATAGCAAGCATTTCTGATGCTAAGAACTTAGCATGCATTATATCATGTAATACAGCATCCTAAAAGTGCAAGGAAATGGAAAGTGCTGAGGGACTATGGATGGGGGCCCTGAAGTGTCTGCTGATGCTAAATCCTGACCTGACTTCAAAAAAAACATATGCTGAACCACTCATGGCATTTAGAAACTCTGCGTCCCTCTTCTTTTTTAGGTTTTGTGGCATATTCATAGATGAACTTTAGTCTTTTCCTTCAAGGAACCTCAGTCACAGAGTTAAAGCTGAAAGAGATCCATCTGATCTAAGGAAAAGTAGAGTTAATGCAGCAATGGTAAATACATGTCCCTCCTCTGGACCCTCCTCTAAGCAGACATCACTAATCAACCACAAGTCTATACATCAGAACCCTTCTCAACACAGCCTATTAGTCAACCAATACCATTAGTTCAATAATTCACTTCCCAACAAATATTTATGTAATATACATTATGGTCCAGGCACTAGGAACACAATGATGCGGAGGACCCTGGCATCTGAATACCTTCCAAATCACATTTTTATTGAGAATTTTCTGATTCTCCTCACACCCCACCTTCACCCTAGTGTTAAATTTCACTTGACAAGTATCTTTTATCCAGAAAGTTGAGTTGCTTATTCTTTTTCCTCTATAAAGCATTAGATGATTGAGTCCATGTTACAGATTGAAGCCATGACTTGACTGAGCATTCTATTATAATTTATCCTAAAAGCTCTCCATTTTGGCTAGGAGCCTGTGTAAGGCTTCCAACCATGGGTTGATGGTGTGGTTGGTCATATAACTTGCTTTAGCAAATGGAATGTGAGCAGACATGATGTGAACAGCAGCTCTAAATGTCTTTCCTGTTTTGCCCTGCACTATGATGCTCCTGTGATTTGTCACGAGAAGAACCTGCATAGGAGAGCTGCTAGTCCAAAGAAAATGGAGAAACGTGCAGAGCTGACCTGAACCCAGCTCAAAAGCTGCAGCCAAGCCCAGCCAGCTCCCAGCTGAGCCCAGCACAGTTACAGCCAACCTGCAGACCTGGGAACAAGAAAATAAATGCTTGTTGTTGCAAGCCACTCAGATTTTTAAATGGTTTGGTGTACAGTCAAAATGCAACAGTACATAACTCTCATTTTCTTAGAACTAGTTATATTCCACTTCCACTTTCAGGCAGGGGCTATTGCTTTGCAACTGGGGACAATACCTCACCAAGAAACAACATTTCATCTCTTTATTAGAGCTATTGTGTATAAGACCACACCAGTTTACAACAAAGCCAGTCTAAGATGTGGATGCTGGTCTGTCCACGAGATACACTCACTGGCTAGTAACATACACATTTTTCAATATAAATAATTCAAATTAGAAGATTAAAACCACATGCCACAAAGTTTAAGGTCAGGCAATCAACTGTCATCTTATCAATCGGTGTCTAATCAGACAAAAAACAATTACTATAGGTATTTAAAGTAGGAAGCGCATTACTACAGAAAAACAGACACTTGCTTAACCATTCAAAGGTTGCAGGAATAAAGGGTAGGGAAGGCTGCTTTCAGCAAATTCAGAAGTGCAGGATCATAAGGAAGCTATTACCTGTAGTCTTGGCTACCTACAGCACCAAAGTAGGTGATTCTCAAGAGAATGCTCAAAAGTTATGGGCAAAACGTCACCCCTGCCATTTCCAATGCCCACAGACCTGTCCACAGGTGTCACCAGAGGAATACTGGCTTCTTTTCTCTTCCACCTGTCAAATCTCACATGAGGGCCACTCACTGATGGAATCTAACTAGAATCCTGTGGATAAGGGAGTCCAGTTTCTAGGCTTACACTCTCTAATACAAGGGAAAACTCAGAAGGGCTAGGATGACACCTAGCATCAAGAAACAATCTCTTTCATGCTTCCTAAAACCTTAATCTGGTTCAGCCACTGAATCAAGGTCTAGGGACTCATGGTTAAACAAAACAGATGCAACCCCTACATTCATGGAAGATACAATCCCAGGGCAATTTTGCTGAAAAGCAATTGAAATCTGGTGAGAATATCAAGCGTAATGATAATATGATGTGGTACACACAACACGTTAAGGAACAGAGAGGGCAAGATTCTTACCAATCTAAGGGGAGAGGCAGGGGAAGACCAGGGACATTTCTATCTCAGCTGAATTCACACAGACAAACACACACCTGGAGAAACACAATACATCTGACATACAGAAATCATCATGTATACCTAAGGACGAGGATGAAGACTGGGAGAAGTAAATGGAGTTCTAGAGTATTTGGAGTCTGTTAGCACAAAAGCTACCGCCATCAGATTTAGCTGCCCTTAACCCAAAATTTATTCTTGGGCGCAACATCAAGGCCTCAATTTATATTTTTTCAAGGTTTGGGCTTCCTGTGGTGTACTACAGAAGTCTGGGAATGAGCCAACTTCTGAGCCTTCAGTTTAAAGGCACCTGCTTTCTGACATGTATTAATGCAACCTGGGTGTCCCATACTAACTCACTGTGTGGGTACTTTAAATTAAGGTAGGTTTTTTTTTTTTTTATATGAAGACTGTCTCATTCTTTTTCTCATGAATCACTTTTAAGCCCTAACACCTTCAAGAAGTCCTGAGGTGCTATATATTAATAAAGGCATTTCCTAATGGACAGTGGGTGGTTAGGCAGTGAATTAATTGGAAACTGCACAGTACTATGCTTTAAGAAAATCCCTGCTGTTTCTACTTTTGTGATTTCCCTGCCAAGGAGGAGTCTTACGTTCTAAGTAAATGAACAGATACTAGAAAGCCACAAGAATCCAGTTTCATTTAACGCTCTTTTTTCCAACCAACCCCCCCAGAAGCACAGCAGCCACCCTTGCAGAAATGGAAGACACGGGCTTACATTTGGCAGGGAATTTGCATACAGATGTGGTTTAAAAAGATCCATGCTTGCTTCAAATCAATTTACTTGAACTCTCACAGGAATAAAGGACAGCAACCTTAACATTTTCTATGATTTCTATGACAAAAACTCAACTCAGATTGGCTTAGCAAAAAAGGAAATGTATAGCCTCCTGTTACAAAGAAGCCCAGAGGTTTCCTGCTTCAGGTATGCCTGGATCTAGGACTCACACAGTGCCAGCAGAAATGTGTCTTTCAGCTCTGCTTCCTCCTGTGTTGGTTTATTATAAAGCAGGCTCTTCTTAAGCAAGGGTAAGCCAACAGCTCCAGCCTTTCGCTCTACCAGATTAGCAACACCAGGCAAAAAGAGTGCTTCCTTCCCAATAGTTCCGGTTAGAATCTTAGAGCTGGTGCTCATTAGACTAACTTGGGTCCCTGACCCAACAATGTGTCTAAGGGAATGGAATACTCTGACTGGCCAGGCCTCGGTCACTTGTGTCCCACCTGGGTCAGCCTCATCAGAACTACACAGATGGAGGGACAATCATACATGTACCACAAAAGAAACCTGCTACATTTCTTAAAAATGATAGTAGCTAACTTCCGTCTGATAGTAAATTATGTCCCAGGCACTGTGCTATGGTTCCGGGCAAGCATTATCTTATTTAGTCCTCACAATCATGCTACGAGGTAGATTCTATATTATCTCCATTTTAAAGATAAAGAAACAAAGACCTTGGCCCCTTCTTTCAGGTTGTCATTTCTCTCTTCCACATTTAATTCATATCCATTTCCAGCAAAGAAACAGTAACACCTCACTAAAACTCAATTTGATGAACTGGCTCTCTCAGGATAATGTGCACTTTAACTCCCCTCCAGCTGGGCAATGCAATGTGTTGCCCTCTGTTAAAGGAATTCCAGGCATCAGCAGACACAGCATTTGGAAAATGGGAATGATGTTGGGTCGATTCTGAAATCCTACTGTGTATGATTTTGCCTCCCTGAAAGGCAAGGCCTGTACTTTATCACCTTGCAGAGCCTTATTTCTGATTTTCTTCCCTTTTTTAAATCAATCAGATACTTGAAATGGGTAGAAGAAAGAAGAAAAAGTGAAACACAGAAGAGTCAGTGATTTAAAGCTGCCTGAAACAGAACACATTCAAATCAACTCAGCAAACAATAATTTAAAGCACTCGGACTTGCAGCCAGACCTAACTAAAAAGAAACCAACCACAGTACATGAAGATAGGGATTTATGCAAAAGAAATTAGGAGCTAGGGTGCTCACTTTATAAAATACCTTCACATGACAGAAAATGAACCACCTGCATTCTTTGTACATCATTTTAAAAGTTACTCAACTGACCCGAATAATATGGGCTTATCTGCTCAGAAGTCTGCCTATTGTGTAAAGGGAGATATGTACAACATGCAGTAATAGTGAGGGAATAGCTACATGAAATAATTTAGTGAATGAGATGTGAAAATTAGGTAAAGTTTTCAGGTGGATTAAAGATCTAAATGTAAGAAACAAATCCATAATAATAAAAGAAATTATGGGTGAATATATTATGTCCTTGAAGTTGAAAAACTTTCTTAAAGACAAAAAAATCCTTTTAGAAAAAGGAAAAGATTATCTGAGTAGATTGAAATTTAAAACTTCTGCATGATGAAACACAAAATAAAATAGCTTATAGGTATAAAATAAACTGTATACAGTTTATTATAGTATACATAATAGGAGATTAATGTCTAGGCTATACAAAGGACCCCTAGAAATCAACAATAAAAACAATACAATAGAAAAATGGGCAAATATATGACAGATAAATCATAAAAGAGGAATTATGAATGGTTAATAAAAATATAAAAAGATATTTAATCTTGTGAATGTGGAAATGCAAATTGAAACTATGATGATATACGTTTTTTACCTATTAGATTGGCAAAAAGTATTAAAGTGTGATAATATTCAATATTAAGCATTAGTGAGGCTATGGGGAAACGGGTACCATCACACAAAATGTGTACAGCCACCTTGGAGAGCAATTTAGCAGTACTGATTAAAATCTTAAATGCTTATATCCACTTCTAAAGAAGATATGAATAAAAGCATTTATTATAGCATTGTAGTAATACAAAATATTAGAGACTAATTATCCGTAAGTAGGAAAATGGATAATTAAGCTATGCTGTATCCAAACTGCAGTAGTTTTTAAAAATAAAGAACATCAATATGGAGTGACAGAACCAGCACAATACAGTCTGAGTGTTCTCCCTTTTTTTGTTGATGAGTCTGGCTAATGGTTTATCAATTTTGTTTACCTTCTCAAAGAACCAGCTTTTAGTTTTATTGATCTTTGCTATTGTTTCCTTTATTTCTTTTTCATTTATTTCTGATCTGATCTTTATGATTTCTTTCCTTCTGCTAACTTTGGGGTGTTTTGGTTCTTCTTTCTCTAATTGCTTTAGGTGCAAGGTTAGGTTGTTTATCTGAGATGTTTCCTGTTTCTTAAGGTATGATTGTATTGCTATAAACTTCCCTCTTAGAACTGCTTTTGCTGCATCCCATAGGTTTTGGGTCATCGTGTCTCCATTGTCATTTGTTTCTAGGTATTTTTTTATTTATTTATTTATTTTTTTTGCGTTACGCGGGCCTCTCACTGTTGTGGCCTCTCCCGTCGCGGAGCACAGGCTCCGGACGCGCAGGCTCAGCGGCCATGGCTCACGGGCGCAGCAGCTCCGCGGCATGTGGGATCTTCCTAGACCGGGGCACGAACCCGTGTCCCCTGCATCGGCAGGCGGGCTCTCAACCACTGCGCCACCAGGGAAGCCCCAGTTTCTAGGTATTTTTTGATTTCCTCTTTGATTTCTTCAGTGATCACTTCGTTATTAAGTAGTGTATTATTTAGCCTCCATGTGTTTGTATTTTTTACAGATCTTTTCCTGTAATTGATATCTAGTCTCAGAGCGTTGTGGTCGGAAAAGATACTTGGTACAATTTCAATTTTCTTAAATTTACCAAGGCTTCATTTCTGACCCAAGATATGATCTATCCTGGCGAATGTTCCATGAGCACTTGAGAAAAATGTGTATTCTGTTGATTTTGGATGGAATGTCCTATAAATATCAATTAAGTCCATCTTGTTTAATGTACCATTTAAAGCTTGTGTTTCCTTATTTATTTTCATTTTGGATGATCTGTCCATTGGTGAAAGTGCAGTATTAAAGTCCCCTACAATGATTGTGTTACTGTCGATTTCCCCTTTTATGGCTGTTAGTATTTGCCTTATGTATTGAGGTTCTCCTATGTTGGGTGCATAAATATTTACAATTGTTTTATCTTCTTCTTGGATTGATCCCTTGATCATTATATAGTGTCCTTCTTTGTCTCTTGTAATAGTCTTTGTTTTAAAGTCTATTTTTTCTGATATGAGAATTGCTACTCCAGCTTTCTTTTGATTTCCATTTGCATGGAATATCTTTTTCCATCACCTCACTTTCAGTCTGTATGTGTCCCTAGGTCTGAAGTGGGTCTTTTGTAGACAGCATATATATGGGTCTTGTTTTTGTATCCATTCAGCAAGACTGTGTCTTTTGGCTGGGGCATTTAATCCATTCACATTTAAGGTAATTATCGATACGTATGTTCCTATGACCATTTTCTTAATTGTTTTGGGTTTGTTTTTGTAGGTTCTTTTCTTCTCTTGTGTTTCCCACTTAGAGAAGTTCCTTTAGCATTTGTTGTAGAGTTGGTTTGGTGGTGCTGAATTCTCTTAGCTTTTGCTTATCTGTAAAGCTTTCGATTTCTCCATGGAACCTGAATGAGATCCTTGCCAGGTAGAGTAATCTTGGTTGTAGGTTCTTCCCTTTCATCACTTTAAGTATATCATGCCACTCCCTTCTGGCTTGTAGAGTTTCTCCTGAGAAATCAGCTGTTAATCTTATGGGAGTTCTCTTGTATGTTATTTGTCGTTTTTTCCCTTACTGCTTTCAATAATTTTTCTTTGTCTTTAATTTTTGCCAATTTGATTACTATGTGTCTCGGCATGTTTCTCCTTGGGTTTATCCTGTATGGGACTCTCTGTGCTTCCTGGACTTGGGTGGCTATTTCCTTTCCCATGTTAGGAAAGTTTTCGACTATAGTCTCTTCAAATATTTTCTCAGGTCCTTTCTCTCTCTTCTCCTTCTGGGACCCCTATAATGCAAATGTTGGTGCATTTAATGTTGTCCCAGAGGTCTCTTAGGCTGTCTTCATTTCTTTTCTTTTCTTTTTTTTTTATTCTCTTCTGCAGTAGTGAATTCCAGCATTCTGTCTTCCAGGTCACTTATCTGTTCTTCTGCCTCAGTTATTCTGCTATTGATTCCTTCTAGTGTAGTTTTCATTTCAGTTATTGTATAGTTCATCTCTGTTTGTTTGTTCTTTAATTCTTCTAGGTCTTTCTTAAACATTTCTTGCCTCTTCTCGATCTTTGCCTCCATTCTTTTTCCGAGGTCCTGGATCATCTTCACTATCATTATTCTGAATTCTTTTTCTGGGAGGCTGCCTATCTCCACTTCATTTGCTTGTTTTTCTGGGGTTTTATCTTGTTCCTTCATCTGGTACATAGTCCTCTGCCTTTTCGTCTTGTCTATCTTTCTGTGAATGTGGTTTTTGTTCCACAGGGTGCAGGACTGTAGTTCTTCTTTCTTCTGCTGTCTGCCCTCTGTTGGATGAGGCTATCTAAGAGGCTTGTGCAAGTTTTCTGATCACAAATACTTTTTTTAAATTGACATTTTTGCAGAGACATGAAGAAATGAAGTCAATGAGGCATGCAACTATGTGAACTGAGTGAACACAGCTATGTGGAAGGAGTTATCTGTGTACCTGTTAAGAGGTTTATGGGGCTGTAGCAGAGTCCTCATTGAAAAGTATATGTTATGGACCATGTACAACATTGTATGCAATTGAATGTTGAGTTTGAAATTCAAGAAAGAGGTTGGAACTAGAGATATTAATTTGAAAACTGTCACCATAGAGATGGTGTTTAAAGCCATGGAGCTGCAATTACATAAAGAGTGAGTAGAGGTAGATGATACATAATTCTGTAGTAGCAAATGTGTACATATACACATATCTTATGAGTGACACCAGCACTGTATCTGTAATCTAAAGCATATTTGCTTCTGCCAGCACCCTGTTACAGAGCAATGAACACCCATACCATGCTACAGTCGTATAATGTGTCTAGCACTTGAGTAAAAGATTCACTGGGTTTTATCACAATTACTCCTTTTGAGAGAAAAATAAGAAAAATGGGGATGTTACCAAAAGAGGAGGTTATATAGAGCAAAGTGCCAAAATATTCCAATTTCCTCAGCACTTCAAAAAGGAGAGTCATACAGACCCCCTTCCCAGAAACCAGAGAAAAGGGAGAAAATGTGCAAAGCATGTGGCCTAGGAACTCCTGCATATTTGGTCGCCAGCCATCTCCTCTTTATTTCTAGGTGTCTGGAGCATCTGTTCTCACTGCTGAGATGTGAGGTGTCCAGTGTGCAAGTCTGCTTGGGGGGTGGAAGATACCTGCTAGCAGAGAGAAAGAGCCAGGTTGCTGGAGTCCTGGAACCAGCTTCTCCTGACATCTGGAGATGGTAATTAAACCTCTCCCAAATGGACAGTTGTTTACATCAGTCTAATGATCAGAAGTATACCTCTGGACAAAACATTGTGCATTTCCAATAAACATCATAAATACTATATGGCACCTTTGAATATATCATTTCAGGGCAATGACACTGATTTTCATTCTACCAAAAAAATGGGCATGGGTGGGAAGGTCGGGGCATTGAGGAGTAAAAGGAAACTGCACTGGGGAGGTCAAGAATCCTAGATTCTAGTGTCAAATCTGACATGACTTGGCATGGACATGGGCAGGTTACATGGAACATCTTCATAATTGAAATGTACTGAATATTAAGAGGGAGGGAAGAGACATTTATAAGCTATCTAGTTCCACTTCTCAATTTACAAATACAGAAAGCAAGGTTCGGCTCATTCTGAGTTCTCTTTGGACAATCAAGCCTCTTGCCAAGAACATGTATTCTAGTCTGTTCTCTGCCATGAAATATAATAATAATAAAAAAATTGTCCCTGCACAAATGCCTGCAATGCACTGGGTAGATAAAGCTATTGAATCCTGACGTGAGATGTTAGCAGGCTCATGTACCTACAGGTCTCAAAGTGCGTGCCACAACACAGCTTATTAGGAACAACGGCAATCATTTGTCTGAGTCACTTGGATCCACACTCAGAGATAAAAGAAAGGGGTGATATTTATACATTCTCCCCAAGCCCAACCAACAATATTCAGGCATAATCAACTGAACATTCTTGTTAAAATGCAAACATTTCACCTGGAAAAACTGATATTAACACATTAATATCCACATACTTATTAGTGCTGATGAGTCTCAGAGTAGATAGCTGCCACCTGGAGAAAAATTGTGTCCCTAGAAAAAAGGGCACAAGCCAGGCTAAGTTTAATGGATAGGTGAGAAAGATCTGGAACAAGAAACCTAAAGGCAGACTTGGCATGTCATCCACACTGGGGAAACTGGGAAGCTAGATAATACACATTTTCAAAATCACACCCAACTCAACATTTCATCTAGAAAGATTTTCTCCTCTGGGAATTCACACAATCATGTTTGTAAACTGGGTGCTCCCTGATCTGCCATTCACCAGCTATGTCAACGCTGGTGCATTATTTCAACTTCCTGAGCTCGGATTTCCTCACCTGTAGTTCGATATACCAACCATTTATTTGTCTCCCACTGGTTCCAGGCCTAGCACTAATAGAAATACTAATAACTTCACATTGTTTAAGATTTATCATGTGTTTAAGGGTCTCCTCCTACTACATGAACAAGTGTATCACATGAACTAAGTAATTTAAACTTCACAAAAACCCTATCAGGTAGGTGTTGTTAAAGGAAACTGAGGCACAGAGAGTTCAAATAACTTGCTCAAAGTCACACAGCTAATAAAAAAGGGAGACAAGGTTTAGACCCAACCATTCTGATTTGAGAACCTCTTCTTAACTACTCCATGGTGTTTCACTTCCCTCGCTACATTTTAAACAGGACAATGTCCAATGAGGGCACATGCAGAGAAGAGACAGAAGGATACTACTTCTTAATTACTAAGCTAGGTTGCCAATTCAAGGCTAGGTGGACTCCAGAGCAAGGCACTTAACCTCAAGAGTGAACTGAGTACATAAACCTTGTTCACCTTCACAGATTTGCTCAAAGAACTTTTAAAACTGTTGAGTGTCTTACAGTCAACAGTTATTAATACACATGCACACAGCAAAGAATTTGTAACACAGGCAAACAAGGCATAAACTCTCTTGAAAGGAGGGAAATATAAGTAAGAACTTATTTACACTGATAAAGGTAGTGTATTCGTTTCCTGTGGCTGCTATAACAAATGACCACTAACTGGGTGGCTTAAAACAATAGAAATTTATCATGTCTTAAGTCTGAAATCAAGGTGTCCACAGGGCCACATTCCCTCTGCAGGCTCCTGAGGAGAATCCGTTCTTTCTTCCAGCTTCTGGTGACTGCAGGCATTCCTTGAGTTGTGGCCACATCACTCCAATCTCTGCCTCTGTGATCACATTTGCCTCCTCCTCTTCCTCTGTCTCTTCTCTCTTATGAGAATGCTTGTGATGGCATTTGGGGCCCACCTGCTAATCCAAGATGATCTCCTCATCCCATAATCCTTAACTAATCACATCTGCAAAAACCCTTTTGCCAAATAGGGTAACATCCACAGGTTCCAGGGGTTTGACGTGGATATCTTTGGGGAGGGGGTGCAGAGCACTCCACAGGCAGTAAAAGCTTCCTGTTGCAGGTGGACCCCACTTTAAGAAGTCCAACAAATCACATTTACAGGAAAAGATGTTTGCTAGACGAAATCATTAGTGCAAGGATCCTATAAAGACAAAAGCCCTTTCTTGCCACTGGGACAGTCCAACTTTCCCAAACCCAAATTTCACACTTTTTCAGAAACTTTCCAAGTCCATGAATAAGATGCACCTGTTTTGCCCCCTCACAGTGAGCAGCGCACCCCCTCTGCTGGGTTAACCCAGACCATGCACTTCAGGCAGGCCATCCTTCTGAACAGACTGAGGCTTTGAGGCATGAGCTGCCACCATGTAAGTAGACTTCCAGGAATGCTTAAGGGTATTAAGCACAATGACAATTTTCAGCTTCTTAAATGTGCCGCTGATCTCTGGTTACCTTTGATCAGGAGGAATGGCAGCGATTTGCCAATGCTCAGAAGTCAGTCTACCCCAACCCTTCTTATAATCGAGTCTACCGTGGACTTTATAAAAATAAAGTGTGTGCAGGGTAGGGCTCTGGCAAAACGCAGAAAGCAAATTCCAAGGCTGGTGGCAGCCAGTTTCGGCAGATATCAGAAGCAATACACCAGCCCAAAGGCACCCACCAGACAGCAGTTAAGCCCTTGGACAAGCCTGACTCCAAACAGAAATTGGAAGAGGGATGTGGAAATGGCATCTTCTCTTGAGGGGGAAAGGAACTAAGTACAGTAGCAGATGGAACATGATGGTCTTACACTAATCCAGGCGCCATAATTAAATTCTGGAAGCTTGCCAGCAAAGGAAGACGGTACTCAAAAATAGCAGGTGCCTCCCAGAGACTTTTGCCAGAGAGGCTTTTGGAAGCCATAGGGCTTATCGCCTAGGGGACGAAAACACGGGTGAAGCTAAGTATCCAGCTAGCTCTACAGAGGAGACCGGAATGTTCTGGAGAGGCTTTTATAACCCCTGGGGAAGTACTGGCTCCTAAGTAGATTTAATTGTCTCTGTGGTCCTATGCATGGACTTTGTTGATGAAGGGGCAGTCCCAGACATGGAGCAGTCCTGGCAATGAAATAAACTGCCCACCTGCTGCATTAATATACCTCCCAGCTATTGTGCATCTCAAAGCTGCACCAGAAAGATGAACTTCAAAGACAATGCCCATTAAAGTGATCCAGCCAATTCTTCAGCATTGCATAGAGTGGCAGCATGATATACTGATTTTAAAACTGAACTCTGGAGTCAGACGGACCTAGATGGCGTCTAGCTCTACAGCTTACTAGCATGTGAACTTAGGGAAGTTACTAAGCCTCTACAAGCTATAGGTGTTTTTCATCTGTGAATAGGGATTGTAATATTTCTTAGAGCAAGACTGTAGAGAATAAGCGATACTGTAACAACACAATTAGCTCATAGTATGGCACATGATAAAAGTGTTCAATAAACAGTAGTCACTTTTGAGATAATGATGCTTAAGCAGACTGAAGAGCAAACACTGAAGGCCATCATGCATAGAAACTCACAAGAAGGGAAGGAGCATCAGCAAACTCGTCGTCTGTATTATAGCTTTTATCCTGTTGCCTCAAGTCTGAGGGATGCTTGCTCCTTTCATCAGGTCTTGGCAAGCAAGGAGGGTAGACAAAGACCACATAACTGTCACACAGTGTAGGCTGGAACTCTCAGGCAAGAACTCAGCAGCAGGACAGTGCATATGGTCCCCATTCTCTGAGCATCCCACAGATATGCTAGCATCAGGCACAGCTGGACACATCACCGGTTGTGCGCCACGAAATGGACCCCTTCCCTGCTGCTTTCTCTCTTTACAGGGTTTTCAAGGAAGCAGCCTTCCAAGTCTGGAAAACCAGCATGACTGGGGCACCAGCTGCTTAGGGGAGTTGCACAACAGTCTAGAAGCCCCAGCTGAAAGCACCTAAAAAGCTTGTGTAAAGTAGAGGCACAGCAGCTCCCTTTGATGAAAGGGGGACCACCCTTCCAGCTACCTCACTTCCAGGCAACCTTGTAAGGCTCATCCAGTGGACAATCCTTCCTGTATCCCCATAGTCCTTCTTCAGGCAATTAAATAGGGATTCATCAAACACCTATCCTGGTCTGCATGGAGATACAGCACAGCATCATGGTTAGAAGTGTGTTGAGCTTTGAAATTCAATAGTCATAGATTCAAACTGCAGCTTCACCACTAATTAGCTATGTGACCCCGGGCAAGTCAGATAGTCTCTGTATGCTCCAGTTTCCATATCTGTAGAAGGAGGATTAAAAACTATACCTAGAGTCAGAGAATTATTTTGAGGATTAAATGAGATAATGTTCAAGAGGCACTCAACACAGGGTCTAGCATGTGATAGCACAAATTCACAGTAACTAGCCTAAGCTGGGCTCTGTGCTGAATATAAAAGGTGCTAGGCCAGGTCTCTTCAACTCAAGTTGATACTCAGGGTACTACAACATACCTATGTGAATAAATATCTCCTTATCATTTCCTTCCAAACCACAAAATATTTACAGTTGAAACTGAAGGTGAAGGATCCACCTCAACTTTTCCCCTCCGCCTCAAAACCTTGGAGAGTTTATAACTGCTGTTATGGAGAGTTCCCATTATGTCTTTACTATAATTTCTCTGGCTCCTATTCTACATTCCATTCTATGGAATTCCATCCTGTATTCCCTTATCCTAGTTCTGGTCTTCTTAATTTCCCAGTACCTCTCACCTAAGTTGTTTTTGGAGGTACCTTTTATTTCATCATTCATTCTTTTAACAAATATTGACCTATCCAACTCTCATGAACCCACACCATTCTAAGCCTGGAGATATAATAATGAGCAAGATAAACAGGGTCTCTGCCCCTCAGAAAGTCTACAAGCTCTGAAGGAAGGCAGACATTAAAACCAGTAGGTGGGTAACAGTAGTAATAGTAATCGCAGCTCAAAGCAGGTGCAAATAACCTGGTCTCGAGAGAGTGGATAAGGTTGATCAAGGAACTCTTCCAAGAGATAGTGACATTTAAGCAAAGCCAAACAAATGATAGGGAATTACCCATGAAAATAAGAAAAGAAAAAGTGTCTCAAGGAAAGACAATCCAACTATCATTCTTGACCACTACTTCAGGCCCAACTCAGAGTACAACAAGAACTATTTATCACTGCCATTAATCCTCCCTACCCACTAGAAAACTTTAAAATGTTACAGCTAACATCTTGTTGAAATTTCTGGACCTCTCAAGCACTAAAGCTTCTCCAGCACAACCTCAGTTTGCTCAGAGGAAGAGAGAGAAAGAAAAATGGGTTGCATTCAGAAAAGCTCAAAAGCTCTCCATCTGTGAACCGTGGAGGATACTTGTTGATCAAATTGCCAGAGAAAGCCAACAGAAAGGCAGAGCCACCTTCCTTTCTCCCTTTCCAGACAGGAGCCAAAAACTCTTCAAACCCAAACTGAGAAATGACCCAGTTGACAAGGTCATGCCATTTCTTTGCCTGTCAAAAAAAATGGACTTTCTCAGTTTCCACTGTGGATGAAAATGTAATATTTCTATTGCAATTTCAATTTCACAGCTGACTGGCATCTGCAGAGACAGAGAATTCTAATAAAATTGCAGAAGCATTTAATACAATGACTGACAGATGGGGAAAAGGTTTGTAGCAACTCTGTTTTTCTGATTATGTTAACAAAACATGGCGTGTGCTTTTCCAAGGCACTGACCCTGTTTCAATTACAATTTAAATCTGATGACTAAAAACAGTGATTAGGACTTTTGAGGGGCAATGCTGTTTATCACCCAAATGGTTTAATAATATATAGATTCTTTTTTTCCCCTTTCCAATCAGACAAATTAGCATTCCGGGTTCTGCACTTAATAAAGTTACACAGGGCAATTTCAAAAAATTGTCTGAGTGCAACATTGCATCAATAAATTATTTGTGCACACTTGATTTAGATATTAAGCAACAATGGAGTATTCTTTAACCATAATAGAAAGCCCTTTAAATAAAAAGTAGGCCCAGTGGGGCATTAGAAAACTAAAAGCCATTACTGATAGAACAGGATGAGGCTTGTGAGTACCAACTGCAGGCAAAGCTGCTACTCAGCTGGTCAAGGAGAAACATGTCGGCCCCTTCTCACTTGAAACACAGCTAGCCTGTCAACATCCCTAAGCGGTCACTGCGAAGGAAAGGCTAAAGATAATCATAAAGCCAGTCCTGGAGGCAATTTGCTTACAGCCTTGCTCTGTGACTGGCCAAGTCTCTTGGGCCTAAGTTTCAACATTCACAAACTAAAAAGTGTTGGACTGGTTCCCAAGTGCTGGTCCCTGGACTAAAGGCCAATTGACTGTAGCACAGGTATCACAGGAGGAGTTGTTTTTGTTGTCATTCCTTCTAATACAGATTCCCGGGATCCCTGGACTCCAACCACCAAGAGTCTAATTTAGTGGGGCTGGGGTAGGGCCCAGGAATCGACTTTTTAAAGTTCACAAAGGATCAGATTTGCGAGCCATTAGCCTAGATTACCTCCAGGTTTAAGATGTGATCATCCAAACCTATAAGAAGAAATTCAAGGTACAGCCTTGCATTTGACTAAAAATGGCAAATTCATAATACTTTTAACTAACTGACTTTGTAGCTACATCTAGAATTCTGAGACAAGATGTAGTTTCGAGTATTTGTTAAGGTCACTTTACTTAAGCTGAGTTTGGTAGTCCTTTTTGTCTTCAGACCCAATTGTGCAGCTACATGGAGCCTGTGTGAGCCACTGGCAGGCTAAGCTAAGCAGAAAGGAGAAAACAAATGAAAAGTCAAGAGCCACTGGAGCAAGAGAGCAAGGACAAACAGCCGTTCACATGGAGCAAAGGCTGCTTTTCTCAGGACCAAGACAGAAACTGGAAGCCACAGTCGGCTCTGAGGATAAACAAAATGTACTTAGAGGAAAACGGTTCTTTCTCCTGCTCCAAAACATAGACTTCTCCTATGGATGTTGAGGCATCTCATACCAAGAGGTCCTCAAATGGTGCTCTGCTATTTTTTAGTCTTTAAAAAACTGTAAAATACAAATACTTTCAAAGGTAGTAAATAACATCTTAAGCTATATTATCATCTAAACTCCTCACCCTGATAACCAGCTAAAAGAAGGACTCTAAAAGAAAGAGAGATTATTAGCATGCAACCACGGAGGGCTGAACAGTGAAAGAGAGTCAACAAGTTCCGCCTCGCAGTATTTCCTGAGAACAAGCTTGTCAATCCATAAGATAAGAAAAATGTCATGCTGCACCTTCCCACTTCTCGGAAGGCTTGCAAGGTTACAGCTGATGTTGTCATAATGCGTTCCAGTTTTATGGAGAAAGTAGCTGCATAGATCCACTCTGACCACCTCTCACCTAGGGCAGTTTGACTGCCAAGTTAAGCTGATGATTGGCGGGAGAGCATTTAAAGAATGCCATTTCCGTCATTTTGTTACCTGACCCACTGCCGGTTGAGTCTTCCCAGCCTGTTTCCGGTCTCTTTAGTTGCCATGGATGCATCTCCTTATCTAAATGACATTTCAGTCAACATCTGCTCTGTCACTACCCCTGGAAAGGGGTGTGAGTTCTTTCTCCAAGGAGAACTCTGGAAACATCTCTGCCTGTTTCTTTATCATCATCATTAAAATCATCATAATCATCATCATTTCATTGTGTAGTTTTCAGCTCATATGAAGTCTCTCTCTCCTGTTTAAGTTTTATATGATAAGATCCATGAGTAACTTAAATTGAACCTAGGAAAAATTCCCAGTTAGACACCCAACTTATGCACAAACGTATATACAAGTACGTAGCCAACTCTTCAAAGTGATGGATACTCTGCATGTCTCACTAGTTCAGCAGCAGGACGAACATGAGCTGAGTACCTGTTCACGCCCGGCACTGTGCTAGACCCATTATGCCACCATATTTAAGCCTCTGGCCCTATGCAAGGGTGGATTATCCCATACACAAGTGAGGAAATTGGGGCTCAGACTGGTAAGTATGATGGAAAATACCACATACCAAAGCCCTTAATAGGGGCCAGGCCTGTTCTAGGAGCTTTACATGCATCAACTCATTTAGTCCTCACAACAACTTATGAATAGGCTTCATTATCCCCATGTTAGGATGAGCACACTGAGGCAGAAGCAAGTTAGACAGCTTTGCAGTTTCATGCTGCTAGTCAGCACCAGAGCCAAGAATCAGAACCAGGCAATCTGGCTCCAGAGTCTGTGTGGTTAACCGTGACTCTGTCTCACTCATGAATGGTCTACGGTTAGGGAGATAGTAGTTAATGAAGATGGATTCTGACTCAGCAAGACTCCAGGTAGGGTACTGACTCTATATATGTTTCCACACATCTCACTTGAAGCCACTTGCTTTCAGTTCAGATCAGAATTTAAATTCTTTCACAGCATAGATATGGACCACAGGAATCGTCTAAGCCAAGCACTTACATCTTAAATGCTTATAATCAATGACAACTGACTTAAGGCTTCATATTCACTCCTTTCTAAGCTGTATATTTAAAAAGATACATGCATTACAAAACCTCAGTTCCATACACCTGGGGGTTTCCAGGCAGAGGTGCTTAGGACTTAAATGATAGCCCAGAGTTAGCTAGCAGGAGGGTACCACAGGGTAGGGGAGTGGAAGAGAAGGAAAGGGAAAGGACAGAGAGGAAATAACAAAGGAGGAGAAAGACATCTATTGAGTACCTACTACATTCCAAGAATTCTGCTAGACAGTCTACATATGTTATTGCACTTTACCCTCATAACAACCTATGGAGGATGTAATGAAATCCCCAAGATTATCTTGCTAGCATGCAAAACAAATCAAAATTAAGCAAGTGTCTATCCAACCTCAAAGCCTAAGCTCTTTCCATTACCCGCATGCTGCCTCCTGTTAAGTTCAGCTCTTCAATTTTAATTCCATTGTGCCAAAAAAAAATTTGCCCAATCTCTTGTCTTCATCTCCCCATCTATAAAATAGGGATAACAGTAGTTTTTTCCTCACAGTTGTTCTGAAGATTAGAATGTTTGTAAAGTGCTAAGAACTGTGCTTGGGCACACAGTAAACACCCAGTTATCAGTACTGTTGATTGATGACATAGCAAGGATGAAGAGAAGACACTCCAGGCACTGTGCTGGATGTGGTACTAAGAAATTATACCAGCCTGAACAAACATACATAAGGCCAGCACGGCCTACACCCATCCTTGAGCATCTCAAAGACCAGAAGACATTCTAGAGCAGTGCTTCTCAAAATGTAATGTGCACACGAATCACTTGGGAATCTTGTTAAAATGCAGATTCTGATTCAGTAATTCTGGGTTGGGACCTGAGAGTCTACATTTCTAGCAAACTCCCAGGTGAAGCACTGGCCCAGAGACCACACTTTGAGTAGCCAAGACCAAAAGAGCTGCTTTCCCATTTCCTAGTCTCTAAATTTCCCCTCTCCAGTGCCTGAGATAATGAAAACAAGCCGGGGACAATAAATCGTCTTCAACAACCAAATGTCAAACAAATTAAAGTCTCAAGCACTGAGACTATAAAAGCTATTGAAAGCAGCTTCCCAGGGCTCCTGGGACTGTAAATCCTTCCTGCACATTCTGCTGGCAGCCAGCTAATCACCAAGAGGAATGAATGCCTCTATTTTCTTCTTCCTCCTCCTGAATCAAAAGGAGTCAGGATAAATCTGCTGTGTGGCTCCAGGTCCAGTCTGAAGGCTAAGGTCTTCTGCAATCTATTTAAACTCCCAAATTTATCCAGAGAAGAGGGAGGCCTAGTTTACTTATGTTTGTTAGAATATTTGTAGTCTTTCTCCTCTCACTGGGTTCCTTCTGACTCTCTGTAGCTGATTTTTCCCCACCAGCAACATTCCAATGTAATTTGCACTATTATGAAGACAGATGCTACCAAGTTCATTTGTTATTACGTTACCACAGGAAATGGCAGGGATTCTGATAAGTAATGAAATTATATCAGGCAACAGCCAACCAGAGTCTTTTCACTCATGCCCCTCAGGATCCTAAAGTAACACCAATTAAGACAAAAAAAGTTGAGTCAGAAGAAATATTATTTCTTCCAAGAAATATTATTGGCCCCGTGGTGTGATTCAGGGCCTGGGAATCAAGAAATGTTTCAATACTGACTC
The DNA here is from genome assembly GCF_949774975.1 of Lagenorhynchus albirostris. NCBI lineage: Eukaryota > Metazoa > Chordata > Mammalia > Artiodactyla > Delphinidae > Lagenorhynchus > Lagenorhynchus albirostris. Next base: position 16,761,940 of record NC_083103.1, on the reverse strand, counting down.
TGAGAAAAGCTTTTCAGAAATATTTTATGAGCTGTAAAATTACAATAACTCACCAAGTGGTTCTTTCCAGTTCTGCCTCTTCCAAACACAACACCAAGACCTTCCACGTCCAGACAAGAGGGGACTGGAGTGAAAAGAGCATGTGCAAGGAGTGCGTTCCTTTCACTCTTGGACCTAGGCAGTCACAGATCCCATCTTGCCCTGGTACTGAAGATTTTATGATCCTCATCCACTCAGGTGCAATGAAGAAGCCAGGTTCTACCAGAAGCTAAATGCTGGATTTTGCTCACTGTTCACATCTAGCCTCTTTTGCAGGGTGTGTTCTAAATGCTCTCATTCAAAGCACAGGAGAAGGTGCATTGGTTAAGAACATAAACTCTGCAATCAGATATCTTGGGCTCTGACACTAGCAATGTGGTCTTGGAGAAATCATAGCTTCTTTTGGCTTTATTTATTCATGAACTGTGGTGAATAAAAGCACCAACTTCTAAGGTTACTGTGATAATGAAATAAGATAATGCATATAAAGGGCTTAGCACGATGCCTGGCACATGTAAAAACTACTACTATCCTGCCATGCAGAGCTCCCGAGTTGTAAATAAAAAAGGAAGCAAAATTTTCAAGTTTTTGTACGTTTTAATATTAACTTACCAGGTGATTAATAGTATAATTCAACACCCAAAGATGACTTGTTTCTCCACTCTCTGAGCCTCAGCATCCCTGTCTGTAAAATGAGGTACTGTATTAAATTGCTCACAAAGATCTTCTCAGTTCCAATAGGAACTGTCTAGATATTGTTGGGCAATGCTCCAAGGATGCAAGCAAACCCCCAAAGACCCCCTCTTGCAAGCTGAGGTGGGGAGCAAGCCCACGATAGGGCTGCACAAACAGGAACTCTGTCGTACTACTCTACTTGGTACTGTCTGTGTATCCTTTCATTCCTGCATCTAGCAGGAAGGTTATTACCAGGTGCTGGATACTAACTGAGATGCCAAGGTAGCCAGGATGTTTAAATGAGTGAGACGTGGCCCCAGAACCAAAAGTCTCACAGACCAGTAACAGAACCAAGTCAGGTCACTAATGAGTGCAGAGACTGGAAGTGTCAGGCAGTGGGGATATTTGTTTTGCTGCCAGTGCCATAAAAAATGTTGGTGATGTCCTTCATGGACCCCAAGACTTAAGAATAGCAACCACTACAACTCGTATAATTAGAGCTGCTTCTACTATTATCAGTACTTAAATGTCTACTCTGTACCAAGCCTATACTGAACCCTCTACAACAATCCTTTGAAATAGGTATCGTTATACTCAATGGGCTGCAAACATAAACCACCTTCCTGCTATGGCTTCTTCTAACAGCAACCAGCTCACTCCCAGCTTTTTTAGCCTAAGAGCCTACACTTATTCCATATGAGTTCCTCCTGATGACAGCTGTTTAGACCATAGACAAGAACATAATCTAGGGCAGTCCATTCATGCACTGGCTGAAAAAGGTCAACATGGCCAATTAAATTCTCTAGGCTTTCTCTCCCAGGCTACACGTTAGAATCACCTGGTGACCTTTTTAAACATTCAGGTACCAGGGTTCACCACAGACCAATTAAATCAGGCTGGGGATTAGGGGAACTGGATATACGTATTCTACAAAGTACTCGTGTTGATTCTGCTATGAAGTCAAGGGTGAGTGAGGGTGAGTGTCACGGCCTTAGAACAGTGGTTCTCAGTGTGAGGTCTCCAAAACAGAAGCATCAGCGTCTCTTGGAAACTTGTCAGAAATACAGATTCTCAGGCTCCACTCCAGACCTACTGGATTAGAAACTCTGGTGGTGGTACCCAGCAATCTACATTTAAACAAGCCCTCCATATTCTGATGCACACTAAAGTCTGAGCACCACAGCCCCAAAGCTCTGCTCCTCAAAGTGTGCTCCATCAACCAGCAGCATTGGAATCACCTGGAAACTTGCCAGAAACAGAATATTCTGCCCCAACCTAGAGTTAATCAGCATTTTCATATCTCCAGACAACTGGTATGCACACGAAGTACTGAGAAATACAGAAGAAAAAAAATAATGAATTTCAATGAAAGAAGTTAAAATAGCCAAAATTGAAAGTAATGATTCTTGACCAGGGAGGTCTGCTCTACCTAAAGGGACTTCATCAGAACAAACCAAGGAGTTTTCTCAACCTATTTATAGAGACACCCAGAGATCTCAGAACGTAAGAATCACTGCTACCAATGAGAATATGTTGTGTTCCTCAGTGTAGGGCGTGGAAAATAGTTTTATAAAGCAGAAATTGAGAGGCTGCTAAGGAAAGTATGATAGGCATGGCAAGCTGAAGATATGGAAAAGCAGAAGATAACTATATGAAAAGAACTATGCAGATAAGCAGAAAGAGGTAAACAGAGAGAGAGAAATAATAAAAAGTAGCTGATCTCTAGAGTTGCCTTAATGTCGTCCACCTTCCCAGTTTAGTTCCAGTTCAGCAGTATCCTCATAATAAACAGCTTTTCCTGAGATGATGTGAAAAGGTCTCCATTCCTGTAACTATAAGCATCCACTTTGTGTTGTGGCTGCCCAAGAGTGCTCACTGACGGGAGGTGAGGGGAGCGAGAAGCTGGCTGCGCCGGGCAGCCACAATCCCACTCCAGGTCCCAGCTGCTAAGGAAGAATCTACCTGGAATCACACTTTCGCTCCTGAGACCCACTTTGTGCCCCTAAACCAAATAAATGCCTGGGAGAGAGAAGGATCAACAGCGAGCCTAAATCAGATGGTGGGAAATGCACGCGTTTTCCTCCCACACAGAAATCCAGGAAAGACTTCAGCAGCTAGGCTCCCACGTGCCCACGCACCTCACCTCACCTGGCAATACACCTGCTCTACTCACACCTCATGCTTTGCCAAGGTTAGATGAGGAAGGTTTGAGACATGGCGGTGGGGGAGGATGCAAAAAGAAAAGAAAGCCATCGACATAAAATAAAGCCACTCCAAACTGTTTCAATATCCAAGAAAGGAGATTTGCCAAAATTATAGAAAATGATAAACTTGATAAGAAAGCAGACCCTTCCACCTTGAGTAGAAATAAAGATCCCTGTGAATACCTAAATACATGATTCATACTGTCTGATGGAGAATAAACCTCCTTAAAAGTGCAAGCTACAAAATAGTAATAAAAGCCATACCTTCTGAGCAGTGCATCTACATGTTGCAATGCCATGGGCATTGCACCAGCACAATTCCAGGTACTCAACCCATGACATATAAAATTACCTAATGAAGAGGGCTGCCTATATTCACTCACGCTTCAGCAAAGAGCTTACTGTGCTAACATGGAAAGCCCTGTGTTCCCAAGGATGGCCAGTTGTCAACCTGCCTTCCATTTCAACCTATTTCACAGGTGGCTCACATCTCTAAGACTTATGTCCTTGCACAATTCTCCAGGGACAAGTGGATATTGTTCATTTTTCTCTCTGACCCTAGAAATCACAATGGAATATAGGTTGGAAGAGGGCTATTATAATATGAATAACCTTCAGTATGCTCTTAACTAAATCATTTACAACTTTGGAACTTTATCAAAAATAGCAATATATTTTTCATTAATCATTCAAAAAATATTTTTGGAGCACCCTTATGTGCCAGAGACCATGCCAAGGGCTGAACCAGAAACAGTGAGCAGGTTCTCTGTTCTCTCTGTTTGAGGGCCAATTATGCAAGCAATTAGAAAAAAAAGACAGGTTAAAAAATAATGGAACATACTCTTGTTTAAGAAAAAATACACAAAACATCCACATATATGTGCATATAAAATACATTTTTAAAGTTCTGGGAAAATACCCTCTAAATTAGTGGTGAGCAAACTATTTTTGTAAAGGGCTAGATAGTAAATATTTTCAGCTTTGTGAGCCATACAGATGCTATCACAGCCACTCAACTCTGGGGTTATAGTGTGACGGCAATCATAGAGCTTCCATATGTAAACAAATGAGCATGGTTCTGTTCCAATAAAACTTTATTTACAAAAACAGGTGGCAGGTCACATTTGAGTCTCAGGTGGCAGTTTGCCAACCCCTGCTCTAAATTACTAAAAATAGGTCCCTTCAGAGGAGTGAGACTTGAGGGAGAGATGGAGGATTTAAAAGAGAACTTTCACTTTACCCCACATACTTCGGTTTTGTTTGAATATTTTGTCCACCACTGAATCCTCAGTCCTTTGCACAGTGCCTGGCACACGGTACATGTAAAGATATGTTTGATAAATCAATTAAGTGGATGAGTTCCGTTTTTTAAGAATAAAATTTTAACTTATAAAACAGGCATTAAGTGTAATACATAGAGTGATAGAGGAAGCACAGGACACTCTGAGGGCACATAAAAGGGACACCAACCCCAGACTGAGACTGTCAAGAACTCATTCCCAAGAAACTAGGATCCAAGTTCATTAAGACCTCCCATTGCATACAGTGATATCCAGGTGGAGAACAGTTATGTCTCACAAGTGCACAAGCAGCACTGAAATAGGCAGACCACACAACCAGTATGTGAGCAGGCAATCAGTTAAAGTGGGAGGCTCAGAAGGGCCAGGGTTCAAGCTGTGTCCCAGCAAGGCAGCTCCTGGGCTCTGCAAACCCTCCTCCCGACCCCAAGCTAGGCCACACTGGAGCAAATGATGGAGGAAGAGTCTGCTTCCCCACTGACTGTTAATGCCATCCAGACTCAATCACGAAAAAGGCAAAATGGAGAGACCCTCAGCCTTACCGCTGAAATGAGGTTTTGGGAACAGTGAGAAATTACAGGTTTGAGCTCTTCCCTACACACCTATGTCTGTGGACAATTTCCCCTCCATAGCAAAAAACAGTGTCAGTCAGTTCTCTTAAGAGAGCAGCCTGTGAACCAAGAGAAGACAAAACTGCTACTGCTTCCTAGAAGCCTACACCATAGGCTACTAGTGAATAGCTGTCACTCAAACGATGCCCCAAGGAGGGAGATTAAATCCTACCTCTGCAACTTCCAGCTGCCTTCAAAAGAAATTACAAATGAAACCCAGCTTTGCCATCAAAGTTTATTTTTTATAGATCAAAATAGACAGGTTAGTTTATTAAATAACAATAGACCACAATGTTTCTTTCAGGTATAACATATTCTTTGTATTGAATAGATACAGAGCTAACCAAAATCTGCACGTTCACATGCAGAAAATCCTCTTTGACCTTAGCTCTCGTTATCTGTCCTAGCTTGAGAAGAAAAAATGTCATTTTCCTTCAAGGATTTGTATGTGGATCTTTGGCTCCACTAGCTGGTAGTAATTTAAACATGAATGAAAGTGAAGTGTGTGTGTGTGGGGCGGGGGGGGGGGGTTGGCTAAGGATACAGAAGCATGGAGAAGTGTCCTACCCTAGAATTAAAACCCTCTTTAGGAAGGTCGAGTCCATGTGCTTAGGAGAAACTGTGTGTATCGGGAGTTTATAGATCTCCAGTCCTAATCCCCAGTTAGTTCTACGAAGAGCCTAACACCCTCCAATGTTGTGAGGAAGGATTCCTTAACACAGACAGAATATCCCCCAGACAGTCTCTCTATGACCCTGGCTTCTCTCAGTGCTCTCTCCTAGCTGTTCCCTATGTCATCAAACAGCCTCTAGGTCTTTCCGCTACCCATTAGCTTGTTCATCTCTTGGCATCACATCCAGAGAACAGCTTCTGGCAGTCAGGGTCCATTCTGAGCCCTCTAGTGACAGCTAAACTGATCCATAGCTAATCCCCTTCAGGATCTGGGGGGACCCTTTAGAGCCGCATCTGGAAAGAAAGACTGTGGAACATTTGTATCAAACTCAGACGTCCTCCTTGATCCAGAGCCAAGGAGGAGGTGAGGATGGACATAGCTCTCATCTTCTAGAGAGCACCACTCCCAGGAAAAAACAGAACTAACACTCTCTCAGTTCAAAGTGGGTCTTAACGGTAATAGTTAATGGTTAATGGTAATAGTCATTGTTGTATAGGCATTGTGATAGGTATAACAAAGTAAACAGACTTTCCAGTCAGTACAAACTGACCTGGATTCAAACTCTAGTTCCATTTCTAAGTAGCTTTGTGACTTTGGAGAACTCACTTTACCTCTCTAAACCTCAGTAAATTGAAGACAATCTAAAAATTGGAGGTAATCATATAACTGTCATAGAATTGCTGCATAGATTAAATTAGAAAATTAATATAATGCATTTAGCACTGTCCCTGGCTGAGTGAAACCCCCCCCCCAAAAAAAATGGCCACTTTTAAATACAGATGATCTGATTTCTCACCTCACTCCCACTTCACTTGTTTTATTTCAACTACATCCTTTCCCCAAGCCTCAAAAAGATACATAATTTTGCAAGACAAAAAGACTGAAAACAGCTAAGCAACAGCGGTTCTTCTTTACCTACTAAACCTAGTGTGGGCAATTCCATTAAAATGCATTAATGCCCCCATACTGGAAGGCAGGCTCAACCCAAGAGGGCAGTTCATTTCCAAGCCCACGTGTTCGCCAACCAAAATGAGCCATGCCTCCCTCACAGCCACTTTGAACAGCATTTGAAGGTCACTTCGTCAGATAGGAAATTGTCCCTCAGCAGTCACATAACTGACATTTCCTTTCTTTTATCTGCAAGGCCCCTGAAGTCTGCTGAGTGGGATTCTTTTGCCTTCAAAGATTGTGCTGTAGGTAGAAGTTACTGACTGTTGGGTGCCTGGGGCTCGGAAAACCGCTGTCGCTCTTCCAAATGATTCATAAAACACCCTGTTCTCTAAACATATACATAAAGGAACCAAGAAGTAATAAAAAATCATTTTCCACCTTTTAACATATTTGAAAAACTTGAAAATCTTCTCAAATACGTTTATCAGTAATTTTGAGCATTCGCCACTATTCTCCAGATAAATGCCAATGCTAGCACTCAAACCAACCTAGGGAAAATGTACAAAAAAGGACAGTTAGCTATTATTTTCATAATCCTTGTAAACCTTATATCCTGAAATCATTTTTCTAGCAGTAACTAAACATTCCTATAAATTATCCTTAAAAGCTACCATTATAAATGCTCTCCCCAGAATGTAGGAAGGGTGATTCTCTTTTTACCTGATGGAAGGGGAAACCAAAGTTTAATGTCTATTGTATAGTTTACATGATGCTTTCTAAGTACTGCCCCCACTGCCATTCAATTCCTCTCCCCACCAAGCTCCTAAGCACTTGACTGTCACCTGTGAGACCCTCCTCATTTTTTATGGATTCAATTTACAGGCAGTACTTGGAGAATCACTCCAGCAGCAAAATATCCCCCTCAGGAGCCTATACCTGAAAAGATAATGGGGGAAAGATAGGTTGAGTGTCAAGCTCTAGCATGAATTAGGCTCTGAGAACACATGTGTCACCAGAGCAAGCCAGTAAGCTCCACGGGGATGAAGGTCATCTCTGCCTCATCCAATGTTATACCCCAGGTGCCTGACACAGTGTTGGTTCAGAGGCCCATAAGTATTGTTTAAATACCGAGCCTCTCTGATATGACACACTACTTTATTCAGCTTTTTAACCCACACATATCTACTATGGTGTTTTTTTGGTATAATAATTGTTCACCTGTCTGGTCACCAGTACTATTAAGTATTTATAGTCCATGATCTGAGTTAGACATTGAAATATGCATTATCTCATATAATAATCATGATAATCTTACTGGGCAAAGTACTATACCCAATTTACAAAGAGAAATCAGAACTTAGAGAAGTTAAGTCAGTTGTTCTGATTTCTCTAGGTCACACAGCAGTGAGTAGCAAGAATTAAATCTGAACCCAGGTCTGTCTGACTCAGATGTCCATAGTTTTTCCTCTACCATGTATTTCCCCAAAAGTGTTAGTAGCATTCATACACACCCACACACTTACACACACATACACACACACATAGAGGTTGCATAGTCAAAATAGTTCAAGAATATTGTTTTCTTTACTGCAGATCTTCTCAGATCTTCCATGCTAATGTAAAGAGTAAATCTCCAAGAATACACTGAGATTAAGTGGCATTCCCCAAACTAATTTTACAGAATCTTTTGTTCATGGAGCATCTCATGGGACCATTGTTCCACAAAGCAGACTTTAACAAATAGTGTGTTCTATCACCCCACATCTTAGTAAACACCTTGTCTTAGATCTCGGAGAAGAACACCAGTTATCTGACAGAGGGCACAGCATGTGGGACATCTTCCTCTCTACCATGTTAATAAGCCTCCAAATCCCTTAACTCTTCATAGAAATTGAATAACAGGAATTTCATTCTATGTAAACTATCTAGTGAAATTCACAAGTTACTGTCATAAAAAAGTGAACCCCCAGCTTCCCTGGGCCATTAATATTCTCAGTAGCCACTAAATCTTAACGCTCTAGAAATACATTGGGATGCAAAGACAGAATAGAAGGCTATTTCACTAACTGGAATATTTCCTAATTTTTTTCCTTCTCCTATTCCAAATATATCCCTTTTGATATCTCTTGAGGTTCCACATTCTTTCTTTCTCTCTTGGCCAAGAATCTGATATTTAATCAGATCTCCAAGGTAGCTGAATAGGAATGATGGCCATCATATTTAATAGAAGTGAGAGACTGCGGGAAGTCTAAGCTGAGAGACTCCTAAAATCAACATTCCAGATTTCCAGTCCTAGAAATTACCTCAAATACTTCCTCCTAGCCCTTTCAGTCTTATTTCTGTTTCTGTAACTTATTTTTTAAGTGTGACTTTAGCCTCAAACAAAATTTGTATATTACTTTGAATGTCTCTCCCCCTTTCCCTTCCTGCCCACCAAGATGAGATTTTCTACCTCAGAGGCTATGCCTAAGGATCAACCATCTATGCAGTACAACATTCATTCATTCATACATTCATTCATTCACTCAATAAATAGTTCCTGGTACATAACGGAGCACTAAGAATGCAAAACAAAAAAGACATTGTGCCCGCCATTATTTACAACTCAAAGACAGAGGCTGTGCTGGACGTATAATAGAATGATACCTATGTTAGACTAAAGGGACACGGAGGTCTTCCCAGAATAAACATATTAAGATCTTAGAGTAGATATGTTCATTCATTCTACATAGTGTTAATAACTACCTTGTGCTGGGCACTATTCTAGACATTAAATGAGACAGACCATATTTCTTTTCTCATGGTTTACATTCTAACAGAAGAACAGAGGTAAAAAGACAAAAAAAAAGTGTCAGGTAATGATAAATGGATAAATGCTTGGTTGAAATGACAGAAAGTGGCTGGTGACATATTTCAGATTGGGTGATGGAGAAAATCTTCTCTGGGGAGGTGACATTAAGCTGTGATTTAAAAAGAAAGGAAGAGGGCTTCGCTGGTGGCGCAGTGGTTGAGAGTCCACCTGCTGATGCAGGGGATACGGGTTTGTGCCCCGGTCCGGGAAGATCCCACATGCCGCGGAGCGGCTGGGCCCGTGAGCCACGGCCGCTGAGCCTGCGCGTCCAGAGCCTGTGCTCCGCAATGGGAGAGGCCACAACAGTGAGAGGCCCCCGTACCGCAAAAAAAAAAAATTAATTAATTAAAAAAATAAAAAACAAGGAAGAGGTAAGCATGCCAAGATCCATGGCAGTGGTTTTCAGGCAGAAAATTAAGGCAATGCTTCAAAGTGGAGACAAGTTTGGCCTGTCTTGAAACAGAAAGAAGTCCCTTGTAGCCGGCACTTAAATAACAAAGATAGGCAGGAGAGAGGTTGGTAACACATCATGCCAACCTCTGTAGCTATGCCAAGGGGAGGAGTTTGGATTTTTTTTTAAACATCTGAAGGCTTTTCAGACGCTTTTAAACTTCTGAGTGACAATACTACTTGCTATTTGGAGAAAATATTGCAGGAAGGTAAGAGCTCACGCTTCCCTCCAATGGCTCATGGGAGTTTTCTACACAGCACATTCCAATCACTTTAATTACCAACCCATGCCATACTTCTGATAACACAGGAAGCCTTTTCTCTCTGATTTCCCCATGCTGCCTTTGTATGTAAGCTAGCCTGAGTTCATTCAGTTCTACCAGGAACCTTTTTCTCACACATGGCCCAGGACAAAGGGTTTATAAAAGGTCCCCTGAAATATTTTCTCAATATCTTTTTTCCATTTCTCTAGAAAGTCCCTCCCTTCACCAACTCAACACTGACAGTCACTAACTGTCCTAGAAAGCACCAAAGCATCTGAAACATGCCTGCATTTTTCTTCAGTATGAACTTAATACATATTTATTGAATATTTGAACAACAGTATGATTTTCAACTCACTTGGAAAATGCCTTTTATTTTTAACATCTTTAGTGGAGTATAATTGCTTTACAATGGTGTGTTAGTATCTGCTGTATAACAGAGTGAATCAGCTATACATATACATATATCACCATATCTCCTCCACCTTGTGTCTCCCTCCCACCCTCCCTATCCCACCCCTCGAGGTGGTCACAAAGCACCGAGGTGACCTCCCTGTGCTATGCGGCTGCTTCCCACTAGCTATCTATTTTACATTTCGCAGTGTATAAATGTCCATGCCACTCTCTCACTTTGTCCCAGCTTACCCTTCCCCACCCCGTATCCTCAAGTCCATTCTCTGCGTCTGGGTCTTTATTCCTATCCTGCCCCTAGTTCTTCAGAACCTTTTTTTTTTTTTTAGATTCCATATATACGTGTTAGTATACGGTATTGTTTTTCTCTTTCTGACTTACTTCACTCTGTGTGACAGACTCTAGGTCCATCCACCTCACTACAAATAACTCAGTTTCATTTCTTTTTATGGCTGAGTAATATTCCATTGTTTAATATGTGCCACATCTTCCTTATCCATTCATCTGTCGATGGACACTTACGTTGCTTCCATGTCCTGGCTACTGTAAATAGAGCTGCAATGAACATAATGGTACATGACTCTTTTTGAATTATGGTTTTCTCAGGGTATATGCCCAGTAGAGGGATAGCTGGGTTGTATGGTAGTTCTATTTTTAGTTTTTTAAGGAACCTCCATACTATTTTCCATACTGGCTGTATCAATTTACATTCCCACCAACAGTGCAAGAGGGTTCTCTTTTCTTCACACCCTCTCCAGCATTTATTGTTTGTAGATTTTTTGATGATGGCCATTCTGAATGGTGTGAGGTTATTCTTCATTGTAGTTTTGATTTGCATTTCTATAATGAATAGTGATGTTGAGCATCCTTTCATGTGTTTCTTGTCAATCTGTATATCTTCTTTGGAGAAATGTCTGTTTAGGTCTTCTGCCCATTTCTGGATTGGGTTGTTTGTTTTTTTGATATTGAGCTACATGAGCTGCTTGTAAATTTTGGAGATTAATCCTCTGTCACTTGCTTTGTTTGCAAATATTTTCTCCCATTTGAGGGTTGTCTTTTCATCTTGTGTATGTTTTCCTTTAATGTGCAAAAGCTTTTAAATTTCATAAGGTCCCATTTGGGTTTTTTTTTAATATTTTATTTTTTTAACAGCTTTATTGGAGTAAAATTGCTTTACAATGTTGTGTTAGTCTCTGCTGTATAACAAAGTGAATCAGCTATACTTATACATATATCCCCATATCTCCTCCCTCATGCGTCACCCTCCAACCGTCCCTATCCCACCCCTCTAGGTGGTTCCAAAGCATCAAGCTGATCTCCCTGTGCTTTGTGGCTGCTTCCCACTAGCCATCTATTTTACATTTGGTAGTGTATATATGTCCATGCCACTATCTCACTTCGTCCCAGCTTACCCTTCCCCCTCTCCGTGTCCTCAAGTCCATTCTCTATGTCTTCGTCTTTATTCCTGTCCTGCCCCTAGGTACTTCAGAACCTTTTTTTTTTTAAGTTCCATACATATGTGTTAGCATATGGTATTTGTTTCTCTCTTTCTGACTTACTTCACTCTGTATGACAGACTCTAGGTCCATCTACCACGCTACAAATAACTCAGTTTTGTTTCTTTTTAAGGCTGAGTAATATGCCATTGTATATATGTGCCACATCTTTATCCATTCATCTGTTGATGGACACTTAGGTTGCTTCCATGTCCTGGCTATTGTAAAGAGAGCTGCAATGAATATTGTGGTACATGACCCTATTTGACTTATGGTTTTCTCAGGGTATATGCCCAGTAGTGGGATTGCTGGGTCATGTGGTAGTTCTACTTTTGCTTTTTGAAGGAACCTCCATACTGTTCTCCATAGTGGCTGTATCAATTTACATTCCCACCAACAGTGCAAGAGGGTTCTCTTTTCTTCACACCCTCTCCAGCATTTATTGTTTGTAGAGCTTTTGGTGATGGCCATTCTAACCAGTGTGAGGTGATACCTCATTGTAGTTTTGATTTGCATTTCTCTAATGATTAGTGTTGTTGAGCATCCTTTCATGTGTTTGTTGACAATCTGTGTATCTTCTTTGGAGAAATGTCAATTTAGCTCTTCTGCCCATTTTTGGACTGCATTATTTGTTTTTTTGATATTGAGCTGCATGAGATTTTGGAGATTTGGTATATTTTGGAGATTAATCCTTTGTCAGTTGTTTCATTTGCAAATATTTTCTCCCATTCTGAGGGTTGTCTTTACATCTTGTTTATGGTTTCCTTTGTGGTGCAAAAGCTGTTAAGTTTCATTAGGTCCCATTTGTTTATTTTTGTTTTTATTTCCATTTCTCTAGGAGGTGGGTCCAAAAGGATCTTGCTGTGATTTATGTCATAGAGTGTTCTGCCTATGTTTTCCTCTAAGAGTTTGACAGTGTCTGGCCTTACACTTAAGTCTTCAATCCATTTTGAGTTTATTTTTGTGTATGGTATTAGGGAGTGTTCTAATTTTATTCCTTTACATGTAGCTGTCCAGTTTTCCCAGCACCACTTACTGAAGAGGCTGTCTTTTCTCCATTGTTTATTCGTGCCTCCTTTATCAAAACTAAGGTGAGCATATGTGTGTGGGTTATATCTCTGGGCTTTTTATCCTGTTCCATGGATCCATATTTCTGTTTTTGTACAAGTACCATACTGCCTCGATTACTGTAGCTTTGTAGTATAGTCTGAAGTCCAGGAGCCTGATTCCTCCAGCTCCATCTTTCTTTCCCAAGATTGCTTTGGCTATTCGGGGCCTTTTATGTTTCCATACAAATTGTGAAATTTTTTGTTCTAGTTATGTCAAAAATGCCACTGGTAGTTTGATAGGGATTGCATTGAATCTGTAGATTGCTTTGGGTAGTATAGTTATTTTTACAGTGTTGATTCTTCCAATCCAAGAATATGGTATATCTCTCCATCTATTTGTATCATCTTTAATTTCTTTCATCAGTGTCTTATAATTTTCTGCATACAGGTCTTCTGTCTCCTTAGGTAGGTTTATTCCTCGGTATTTTTTCTTTTTGTTGCAATGGTAAATGGGAGTGTTTTCTTAATTTCTCTTTCAGATTTTTGATCATTACTGTATAGGAATGCAAGAGATTTCTATGCATTAATTTTGTATCCTGCTACTTTACCAAAATCATTGATTAGCTCTAGCAGTTTTGTGGTAGCATCTTTAGGATTCTCTATGTATAGTATCTTGTCATCTGCAAACAGTGACAGCTTTACTTCTTTTCTGATTTGGATTCCTTTTATTTCTTTTTCTTCTCTGACTGCTGTGGCTAAAACTTCCAAAACAATATTGAATAATAGTGGTGAGAGTTGGCAACCTTGTCTTGTTCCTAATCTTAGTGGAAATGGTTTCAGTTTTTCACCATTGAGGACGATATTGGCTGTGGGTTTCTCATATATGGCCTCTATGCCTACTTTCTGGAGGGTTTTTTTCATAAAGAGTGTTGAACTTTGTCGAAAGCTTTTTCTGCATCTATTGAGATGATCATATGGTTTTTATTCTTCAGTTTATTAATAAGATGTATCACATTGACTGATTCGCGTATATTGAAGAATCCTTGTATTCCTGGAATAAACCCCACTTGATCATGGTGTATGATCTCTTTAGTGTGCTTTTGGATTCTGTTTCCTAGTATTTTGTTGAGGATTTTTGCATCGATGTTCATCAGTGATATTGGCCTGTAGTTTTCTTTCTTTGTGACATCTTTCTCTGGTTTGGTATCAGGGTGATGGTGGCTTCATAGGATGAGTTTGGGAGTGTTCTTCCCTCTGCTATATTTTGGAAGAGTTTGAGAAGGATAGGTGTTAGCTCTTCTCTAAATGTTTGATAGAATTTGCCTGTGAAGCCATCTGGTCCAAGGCTTTTGTTTGTTGGAAGATTTTTAATCACAGTCTCAATTTCAGTATTTCTGATTAGTCTGTTTATATTTTCTATTTCTTCCTTGGAAGGTTGTGCTTTTCTAAGAATCTGTCCATTTCTTCCATGTTGTCAATTTTATTGGCACAGAGTTGCTTGTAGTAATCTCTCATGATCCTTTGTATTTCTGCAGTGTCAGCTGTTACTTCTTTTTAATTTCTAATTCTATTGATTTGATTCTTCTCCCTTTATTTCTTGATGAGTCAGGCTAATGGTTTATCAATTTTGTTTATCTTTCAAAGAACCAGCATTTAGTTTTATTGATCTTTGGTATCATTTCCTTCATTTATTTTTCTTTTACTTCTGATCTGATTTTTATGATTTCTTTCCTTCTGCTAACTTTGGGTTTTTTTTTCTTCTTTCTCTAATTGCTTTAGGTGTAAGGTTAGGTTGTTTATTTGAGATGTTTCTTGTTTCTTAAGGTAGGATTGTATTGCTGTAAACTTCACTCTTAGAACTGCTTTTGCTGCATCCCATAGGTTTTGGGTCACTGTGTTTTCACGGTCATTTGTTTCTAGGTATTATTTGATTTCCTCTTTGATTTTATCAGTGATCTCTTGGTTATTAAGTAGTGTATTGTTTAGCCTCCATGTGTTTGTATTATTTTACAGATTTTTCCAGTAATTGATATCTAGTCTCATAGTGTTTTGGTCAGAAAAGATACTTGGTACAATTTCAATTTTCTTAAATTTACCAAGGCTTGATTTGTGAACCAAGATATGATCTATCCCGGAGAATGTTCCATGAACACTTGAGAAAAAAGTGTATTCTGTTGTCTTTGGATGGAATATCCTGTAAATATCAATTAATTCCATCTTCTTTAATGTATCATTTAAAGCTTGTGTTTTCTTATTTATTTTCATTTTGTATGATCTGTCCATTGGTGAAAGTGGGATGTTAAAGTCCCCTACGATGATTGTGTTACTGTCGACTTCCCCTTTTATGGCTTGTTTATGTATTGAGGTGCTCCTATGTTGGGTGCATAAATATTTACAATTGTTATCTCTTCTTCTTGGATTAAGCTCTTGATCATTATGTAGTGTCCTTCTTTGTCTCTTGTAATAGTTTTTAAAGTCTATTTTTTGTCTGATATGAGAATTGCTACTCCAGTTTTCTTTTGATTTCCATTTGCATGGAATGTCTTTTTCCATCCCCTCAGTTTCAGTCTGTATGTGTCCCTAGGTCTG
Organism: Lagenorhynchus albirostris; assembly: GCF_949774975.1. Taxonomy (NCBI): domain Eukaryota; kingdom Metazoa; phylum Chordata; class Mammalia; order Artiodactyla; family Delphinidae; genus Lagenorhynchus; species Lagenorhynchus albirostris. The sequence continues at coordinate 16,746,440 of NC_083103.1, read as the reverse complement.
AAGCGGGTCTCTTGTAGACAGCATATATATGGGTCTTGTTTTTGTATCCATTCAGCCAGTCTATGTCTTTTGGTTGGGGCATTTAATCCATTTACATTTAAGGTAGTTATCGATATGTATGTTCCTATTACCATTTTCTTAATTGTTTTGGGTTTGTTATTGGTCTTTTCCTTCTCTTGTGTTTCCTGCCTAGAGAAGTTCCTGTAGCATTTGTTGTAAAGCTAGTTTGGTGGTGCTGAATTCTCTTAGCTTTTGCTTTTCTGTAAAGGTTTTAATTTCTCAATCAAATCTGAATGAAATCCTTGCTGGGTAATCTTGTTTGTAGGTTTTTCCCTTTCATCAGTTTAAATATGTCCTGCCACTCCCTTCTGGTTTGCAGAGTCTCTGCTGAAAGATCAGCTGTTAACCTTATGGGGATTCCCTTGTATGTTATTTGTTGTTTTTCCCTTGCTGCTTTTAATATTTTTTCTTCGCATTTAATTTTTGATAGTTTGATTAATATGTGTCTTGGCGTGTTTCTCCTTTGATTTATCCTGTATGGGGCTCTCTGTGCTTCCTGGACTTGATTAACTATTTCCTTTCCCATATTAAGGAAGTTTTCAACTATAATATCTTCAAATATTTTCTCAGTCCCTTTCTTTTTCTCTTCTTCTTCTGGGATTCCTGTAATTCGAATGTTGCTGCATTTAATGTCGTCTCAGAGATCTCTGAGACTGTCCTCAATTCTTTTCTTTCTTTTTCCTTTATTCTGCTCTGCAGTAGTTATTTCCACTATTTTATGTTCCAGGTCACTTATCCATTCTTCTGCCTCAGTTATTCTGCTATTGATTCCTTCTAGAGAAGTTTTAATTTCATTTATTGTGTTGTTCATCACATTTTGTTTGCTCTTTAGTTTTTCTAGGTCCTTGTTAAATGTTTCTTGTATTTTCTCCATTCTATTTCAAAGATTTTATATCATCTTTACTATCATTACTCTGAACTCTTTTTCAGGTAAACTGCCTATTTCCTCTTCATTTGCTTCTTCTTCTGGGTTTTTACCTTGCTCCTTCATCTGCTGTGTGTTTCTCTGTCTTCTCATATTTCTTAACTTACTGTGTTTGGGGTCTCCTTTTCGCAGGCTGCATGTTCGTAGTTCCCGTTGTTTTTCGTGTCTGTCCCCAGCGGCTAACTTTGGTTCAGTGGGTTGTGTAGGCTTCCTGTTGGAGGGGACTAGTGCCTGTGTTCTGGTGGATTAGGCTGGATCTTGTCTTCTGGTGGGCAGTTCCACCTCCGGTGGTTTGTTCTGGGGTGTCTGTGACCTTATTATGATTTTAGGCAGCCTTTCTGCTAGTGGGTTGTGTTGTGTTCCTGTCTTGCTAGTTGGAGATCTCTGGGAGATCTTTCACGTTTGATATTACATGGAGTGGGAGGTCTCTGGTGGACCAAGGTCCTGAATTCAGCTCTCCCACTTCAGAGGTACAGGCCTGACACCCGGCCAGAGCACCAAGACCCTGTCAACCACATGGCTCAGAATAAAAGGGAGAAAAAGAAAGAAAGAAGGAAAAAATAATAAAATAAAATAAAATTATTACAATAAAAAAATTTAAAACTCATAAGAAAAAGAAAGAAAGAAGAGAGGAATCAAACCAATAAACAAATCCACCAATGGTAACAAGTGCTAAAAGCTATACAAAAAAAGGAAAAAGAAAAGGACAGTCAGAACGCTAGGACAAATGGTAAATGCAAATCTATACACACAAAATAACACAAAAAAGCATACACATACACACTCACAAAAAGAGAAAAAGGAAAAGTATATTTTTTTTTAAAAAAAAGGAAGAAAGTATCAAATCAGTAAAAAAATCTACCGATGATAATAAACTCTAAATACTAAACTAAGATAAACATAAAACCAGAAACAAATTAGATGTAGAAAGCAAACCCCAAGTGTGCAGTTGCTCCCAAAGTTGAACGCCTCAATTTTGGGATGATTCATTGTCTATTTCAAATTCCAGAGATGCAGGGTACATCAAGTTGATTGTGGAGATTTAATCCGTTGCTCCTGAGGCTGCTGGGAGAAATTTCCCTTTCTCTTCTTTGTTCACACAGCTCCTGGGGTTCAGCTTTGCATTTGGCCCCAAATTTAAATTTTGGCCTCTGCACGCAGGTCGCCTGAGGGCGTCTGTTCTTCACTCAGACAGGGCGGGGTTAAAGGAGCAGCTGATTAGGGGACTCTGGTTCACTCAGGCCTGGGGGAGGGAGGGGTACAGAATGTGGGGCAAGCCTGCAGCGGCAGAGGCTGGCATGACGTTGCAACAGCCTGAGGCATGCCGTGTGTTCTCCCGGGGAAGTTGTCCCTGCGTCATGGGACCCTGGCAGTGGCGGGCTGCACAGGCTCCCGGGAGAGGAGGTGTGGAGAGTGACCTGTGTTCGCACACAGGCTTCTTGGTGCCTGCAGCAGCAGCCTTAGCTTCTCATGCCTATCTTTGGGGTCTGTGCTGATAGTCGCGGCTCACGCCCATCTCTGGAGCTCGTTTAGGCAGTGCTCTGAATCCTCTCTCCTCGTGCACCCCAAAACAATGGTCTCTTGCCTCTTAGGCAGTTCCAGACTTTCTCCTGGACTCCCTCCCGGCTAGCTGTGGCGCACTAGCCCCCTTCAGGCTGTGTTCATGCAGCCAACCCCAGTCCTCTCCCTGGGATTTGACTTCTGTAGTTCGAGCCTCAGCCCCCAGCCCCCGCCCGCCCTGGCAGGTGAGCAGACAAGCCTCTCGGGCTGGTGAGTGCTGATTGGCACCGATCCTCTGTGCAGGAATCTCTCCGCTTTGCCCTCTGCACCCCTGTTGTCGCACTCTCCTCTGTGGCTCTGAAGTTTACCCCGTGCCCACCCCTTTTCTCCACCAGTGAAGGGGCTTCCTAGTGTGTGGAAACTTTTCCTCCTTCACAGCTCCCTCCCACTGGTGCAGGTCCCGTCCCTGTTCTTTTGTCTCTGTTTTTTCTTTTGCCCTATCCAGGTACATAGGGAGTTTCTTGACTTTGAGAAGTCTGAGGTCTTCTGCCAGCATTCAGTAGGTGTTCTGTAGGAGTTGTTCCACATGTAGATGTATTTCTGGTGTATTTGTGGGGAGGAAGGTGATCTCCACGTCTTACTCCTCTGCCATCTTGAAGGTCTCAACATGACTGCATTTTAATGATTCTCAGCCAGGTTGGTGATAACTTTCGCTTCATATATGATATTCGGGAAAAAGTTTACATTGCCTATTTAGCCTCTTGCTTCCCCCTGCCCCCCATCCAAGCCTTAAGAATCATACATATTGTCCCATTTGCTGCCCTTTCATTGATGTCCTTTCTTGTTTTAATTTTCATTTTATATTGGAGTACAGTTGATTTATAATGGTGTGTTACTTTCAGGCATACAGCAAAGTGGTTTCGTTATTGATGTCCTTTCATTGACTAATTTCAGCCTCAGTGACATTCAAATAAAGTTATTAAAAGTTTCTTATTCATTCATTCAAAGCAAAACCTAAAAATAAAAAATTAATAGGCCACTGCCCACCAGGTAATTGCGACTTAGACTCTTGACCTCAAGAACTACGATGGACTGTGAAGACTGCAAAGGAGTGTGATATGTAAAAGGTCCCATGTGAATGGTGCTCCCAATGAAAGGAATGCTCTTCATTAACAAGAACATTTGAAAATATTTCTTCCTTATAAGTCTTAGTGACACATAGGTATGCTTTCAAAACACAACCCATAACTTTATCTATAAGTGCATTTCTTTAATTATAACATGGAAAGGCTATCCATGTTAATTATAAAAGAATTATAAAATACTGTTTATCAGTAAGAAGGAAATAATAACACTCCAGTTTCTCACTCCCAAAAATAACCACTGTGAACTCCCTGAAATATAACTTTTTATAACTTTTAAGGTAGATAGACAGATGATAAATAGATAGGTAGGTAGACAGACACATCTATATGATGTTAATTTGTTAACAACAATGGAGTCATGCTCGACATGTTACCTTGTAACCTAAGTTTTTCATTTTATATATAGGAGATAACTTTTCATATCAATAAATGTTTACCTACAAAATATTTTAATATTATATTTGCTATTTTTCCCTCAGAGCCTTCCTTCTTTGTGCATTACACCTGCTGTTCTGTGCTTATGCTCTTCAATTCCCACCCCACCCACAATTCTGAGACATTGGATGAGCACTTCCTAAAAGAGACTTCCCTCTTAGTAGACTTCCCTCTTCACCGGGGAACTGCAGAGAAACCCCAGGAATACTAAGATCTTCAATCCCACCTCTATCTAGCTGTGCATCATTGGGTAAGTTTCTTTCTCTCTCTGGGTCTCAGATTCCATTCTAAAGTTAAATATGAATGATATTTGTATTATCCTTCCTAATACTGTGGAAAACTTAAGAGTATGTATCCCCCAATTATAAAAGAGAGCTTTTCTGTTCCATCTGGTCCAATGAACATGAGTACTCACTAATGACAGATACAAATTGACTAGAAGATTCCAGACCAAAACAGTATAAGCTGAATTGCCCCTGAGAACGATTCTGACAATTTTCAGATGTGGGCATGGCGGGTATAGGCGGAAAGCAGGGAGGTAAATCTGAAGCCCATTTCTGTTACTACTTCTGACCAACAGCCAAACAGCAGCCCTACCCCACAACTTAAGGACTGTATATAATATGGAGAGGTACAGCCAGAAGACTAAACATAATAGCAGAAGCCACTGCTGAAACCCCCGAAGACTCGAGTTTCAAATCTGTACAAATGACCTCATTAGGATTTCACTCAGAGTGGAATAGAAGATGATGTCTCTTATTGCTAAACTGAAACATTTTTAAATTGCCCTTTACCAGCTGCTTGACATTACCAGGGAAGAGAAAAGGCCTCATCTGAAATAAGGGTTTAGGGAGGGAATAGGACAGGTCTATCTAAAAGCAAATAGAATATTTCAAGATTATTATATAATAACAAAAGGAGAGGTGGCGGGGAAGACAACCAAAATGAAAGAATAATAGAGACCAGGTGAATAAATTGCTACTTCTATACAATGGGCTTCTAAGCAACCTTCAAAATGATGGTTGTATAAATTTATAAATCTAATAAGTTGTTCAGAATCCATGGTTAAGGTGGAAAAGATAAATACAAATCAGTATATGTAGTACAATTCCTTTCTATAAAACGGAAAAGTTTATATTTATATCTTTATAACAAGACTTGTGTCTGGGTAGTAGGATAATAAGCACATATTTTTAAATACATTCCTAACTTTTTATTTATGAGCTAAAAGTGATAGAAATTTAAAATTTTAAAAATTTAATGCATCTACATCTGTGGACTTTCTTATTCTAGCAGGCTTCTGCTAAGGACTGGATATTTCCTCCTTTCCTATTCAACTGAGGTAGGTGTAACTTTTCAATCTGCTTTACCTCTAGCTCTTTTATGAGTGTCTTTCATCATTCCTACTTTTAACTTGTTTCTCTCTTTTCTGGTCTTTTCTTATGTCATTTTCCAAATCATCCAATCTCTGAGCTGGGAGAGGCCTTAGATTTTATGCATTCTACCCTCCAACTGAGTAGCAGGTAAGATATATATCAGTTAAGAAGCAGAAAACCTCAACTCAATGTCTAAACCATGGCTCAGCAAACTGCTGCCTGAGTGACAAATACTGCCATCTGCCTGTTTTTGTAAGTAAAGTTTTATGGGAAGCCAGACATGCTCATTTGTTTACATATTATCTATGCCTGCTTTCACACTATAGTGGCAGAGTTGGACTGCAAAGCCTGAAGTATTTACTGTGTGGCCCTTTACAGAAAAAATTTGCCAACTCCTGGTCTAAACAACAACAAAAGTAGATTAACTTACAAAGCCAGAATCTCAAAGATGGGCAACTACAGGACTGGTTGGTTTGGCAGGTCAATGATGTCATCAAGGATCTGATTCTTTCCCAGTATCCACTATGCCATCCTCACTGTATCAGCTTTATCCCCAGACCAGCTCCCCTCATAGTTACAAGATGGCTATAGTGGTTATAGGCATCACATTCTGACCTAGACAGTGTCCACAAAAGAAGATATCCCTTCTGATATTCTTTCAAGAGTGGGGAAGCTTTTCTGTCTGGGGGAAAGCATATTCCTCCTCATATCTCATTGGTCAAATTTCATCAGCTACCATCACATGCTCATGCCTAAACCAATCACTCAAGAGACTGCAATTTTATATGGCTTAGACTAATCAGTTTACAAATGAGCTAGAGATGGAGATGTGCTCTCACAGGTGAAGTATCTCTCACAGACTGGGCTTGGCTTTGTGTAACATAGTACCCAAATCACACTGACCTGAAGTAGAGCCCATTATTCTTTCATGTTACAAGAAGTCCAGAAGAGATTCAGGACTGGTTCAAAGGCTTAAAACTATAATGCCCAACAGACATTGGGCATTTCTCACACCCAACAGGCTGCATTTCTCTTAGTCTTTACCTAACCATCTGTCACAAGGTGGTTTCTGAAGCCCCATGCATCATATCCACAATTTATGGAGGAAGAATGAAAAAGGGGGAAAAAAGCCAATGACTCTCCTCCCTTTTTAAGAGCTTTTCTAGAATCCCACATAACGAGTTCCCTTTCTTCTCACTGGCCAGAATTATGTTCCATGATTGCCCCTATCATACACCACAAACCCACAGCTAACATACTTAACAGTGAAAAACTGAAAGCTTTTCCTATAAGATCAGGAACAAGACAAGGGCACCCACTCTCACCACTCTTATTTAATATAACACTGGACGTCCTAGCTAGAGCAATTAGGCAAGACAGAAATATAAAGGCATCCAAATTGGAAAGGAAGAAGTAAAATTGTCATTCTTTGCAAATGGTATAATTTTGTGTATAGAAAATCTGAAGACTCAACCCACCCCCCCCCAAAAAAAAAACTGTTGGAACTAAGCAATGAATTCAGTTAAGTTGCAGGATATAAAATCAACTTACAGAAATCAGCTACATTTCTATAGAGTTATAATGAAACATCTGAAAAAAAAAGAAAACCATCCTATTCACAACTGCATCAAAAACAGTAGACTACCTAGGAATAAATTTAACCAAGGAAGTGAGAGATCTATACAATAAAAACTATAATACTTCTTTGAAAAAAAATTGAAGGAGACACAAACAAATGGAAAGACTTCTATGCTCAAGTATTGGAAGAATTAATGTTGTTAAAATGTCCATATGACCCAAATCCATCTATAGATTCAATGCAATCCCTATCAAAATTCCAATGGTGTTCTTCACAAAAATAGAAAAAAGAAACCCTAAAATTTGTGTAAAACCACAAAAGACCCTAAATAACCAAAGCATTACCGAGGAAGAACAAAGCCAGAGGCATCACACTTCCTGATTTCAAACTACACTAAAAAGCTATAGTAATTAAAACCGTGTGGTACTGGCATTCAAAAAGATACCTCAACGGAATAGATTAAAGTGCCTAGATTAAACTCTGACATATTCACTCAACTAATATTTGACAAGACATCCAAGAACACCCAATGGGGAAAGTTGTCTCTTCAAAAAATCTTGTTGGGAAAACTGGATAAACACATGCAGAAAAATGAAATTAGAACCCTATCTCACACCACTCATGAAAAAGAACATGAAATGGATCAAAAAATTAAACATAAGACCTGATACCAAAAAAATCCTAGTAGAAAACATAAGGAAGAAGCCCCTTGACACTGGCAATGATTTCTTAGATATAACAGCAAAAGCACAAACAACAAAAGCAAAAATCAACAAACAGGACTACGTCAAACTTAAAAGCTTCTGCTTGGCAAAAGAAACAATCAACTTTCCTACAGAAAGTGAGGAAATATTTGCAAACCATATATCAGATATGGAATTAATATCCAAATTTTATAAAGAACACATACAACTCTATAAGAAAAAAAATAAATACTCCCAATGAAAAATGGGCAGAGGAACTAAATAGACATTTCTCCAAAAAAGACATCCAAATGGCCAACAGGTACATGAAAAGGTGTTCAACATCACTAATCATGAGGGAAATGCAAATCAAAACCATGAGATATCACCTCACATCTGTTAGAATGGCTGTCATAAAGAAGACAAGATCTAAATGTCAGGGAGGATGTACAGAAAAGAGAACCTGGTGCACTGCTGGTGGGAATGGAAACTGGCTCAGCCACTATGGAAACAACATGGAGGTTCCTCAAAAAATTAAAAATAGAACTACCACATGTTCTAGCAATTCCACCGCCTGGTGTATACCCAAAGGAAATGAAAACAGGGTATCAAAGAGAAACATGCATGCCCATGTTTATTGCAGCATGACTCACAATAGCCAAGATATGAAAACAACCTAAGTGCCTGTCAACAGGTGAATGGATAAAGATGTGAGATACACACACACACACACACACACACACACACACACACACAATAGACTATTAGTCAGCCATGAGAAGGAAGGAAATTCTGCCATTTGCTACAACATGGATGGATGTTGAGGACATTATGCTAAGTGAGATAAGTAAGACAAAGAAAGACAAATACCGTATGACATCACTTATATGTGGACTCTAAAAAATTCAAACTCAGGGCATCCCTGGTGGCGCAGTGGTTGAGAGTCTGCCTGCCGATGCAGGGGACACGGGTTCGTGCCCCAGTCCGGGAAGATCCCACATGCCGTGGAGTGGCTGGGCCCGTGAGCCATGGCCGCTGAGCTTGCGCGTCCGGAGCCTGTGCTCCGCAATGGGAGGGGCCACAACAGTGAGAGGCCCACGTACCGCAAAAAATAAAAAATAAAATAAAAAATTCAAACTCATAAAAACAGAGAGTAAAACGGTGTTTATTAGTGGCTAGAGGATGGGGGAATAGGAGAGATGTTGTTTAAGGGTACAAACTTGCAAGTAGTAGACAATAAGTCTTGGAGATCTAGGGCACATATAGTGAATACAGAAAACAATATCTTATTATAGTTGTCAAACAGGCTAAGAGATTAGATCTTATTCCCACCACAAAAAAGAAATGTAATTCCCTGACCTGATAGAGTTGCTAACCGTTGCTACAATGAAAATCATATTACAGTATGTAAATGTAGCAAATGAACATGTTGTACACCTTAAGTATACAAAATATTATACATCAAATGTATTTCAATTTTTTAAAAAGAAGGCTGAAAAAGGGAGGCAGAAAAATAGCTGGGCATTTTTACTTCTTACAGTCAAATTACTATGAATAACTAAAAATTGACATTGGGTAGGCAACTAGAAGTCTCTGCCAGAGGTGGATCCTTGAACAAAATCAGGGTTTTGATCAAAAGAAAGAGGGAATGAGGACTGGGTAGATGATCTGCAATACTTACTATATATTCAGTGAAGAAAAACCTCTATAGCGTCTCTGATGAATAAGTTTATTTTACCACCTATTCATCTTATATTGTCCGGTCTACACAAGAAAAGCAACTGTAAACAAAACTCTTGTTTCCCTTTACTTTGATAGAGAATATCTCAACTGCCCTGGGGATTAATGTCCCCTTGTCCTCTGCATACCTTTGTTTAATAATACTGCAAAGGAAAAGAAAAAAAACCTTGACCATGTCCTTTTCTTTTGGATTCCTCATTTGATCCACCTCCTGGGCATACTGTTCCTTAATTAACATTTGGGATGAAAGGTGATACAGAAACACCATGTTACAAAAGCAAACTAAAAGTATTTTCTTTATGGCACAGAGTAATTTTCATCCCTGAATTTCTATCCATTGCATTGGAAATAATGTTTAAAAATCATTTCAGGGCTTCCCTGGTGGCGCAGTGGTTGAGAGTCCATCTGCTGATGCAGCGGACACGGGTTCGTGCCCCGGTCCTGGAAGATCCCACATGCCGCAGAGCGGCTGGGCCCGTGAGCCATGGCCGCTGAGCCTGCGCGTCCAGAGCCTGTGCTCCACAACAAGAGAGGCCACAACAGCGAGAGGCCCGCGTACCGCAAAAAAAAAAAAAAAAATCATTTCAATTTCATTCATTTCATCTGATAAGTTAGTGTTGAGGTAGTTCTTTAAATATTTAATAATTGCTTGAGACAATTCCTCTTACTCTAATTCTATGGTCAGAATCCCCAGACTCTCTCATCAATCCCAGGGCCTGGAACAAACAGAGGCAGTTCATTTCCAGGCAAACGTTAAGTCATGTGATCTCTATTCCAATTTCCTGAAGGTCAATTGAAGCACTGAGTTGAAGGGGGTATGTGCATTCCTCTCCTTCCCTTTCACTAGTCATTCTTTCGCTGCCCATCTGACTCGCCACATCTCTACCCATGTACACCCTCCCTATCAAATCAAACCGGACTTCTCTTAATCATCATCAGCGAGACAAAAAAGTATAGCTTTGCAGCATCAAGCCAGTTTCACACTCTGTTTGCACAAGAACTCAGAAGGCCACTAATGCGCTGTTTGTTTTTTAGCAAGTATCTTTGCAGTCACCATGGAAATATGTTTTGGCACACCTCCCAGGGCATGGGAACTATTTATGAGAGCTTGTCTTGAAGAGCCCACATGCAACATTAGTATGTCCACTACCATGTGCAAACTGGACATGGCCCAGGGACATTTGGGAACAGACCAGGAGAACTGTGATATGTGAGGAAGGTGAAAGCAGATGTCACTTTTCATTTATTTCAACCTGCCTGCCTCTCCACCAATCCACTCTCACGCGCCAGGCACGTGTAGGACCCACCCTTCATTATACCTCTTCTACATCACTTGACAGTGTAAAATCTTATGTTTTAACCCATGGTGATGACCCAAGTCACATCCAGCTTTTCTTTGCACGTTCAGCTCATCAACTTGGAATAAGAACTGTCTCTGACTTTTTCTCTCTACCCTGCCATCCCTCACCTCGAGATCAGGAAACGCCTTTCCCCAACATTCACCACATGAAAAACTCAAAGTAGCAAGAGAAACAAAGGCCAAATAATCACCTTTGACTCACAATCTGCTCCCATAATAACTGTAATACCAATGCTTCTTGCCACACTCTTCATGAGTTCTGAGCTGTTGCTGATTCCAAGCCACCAAGAAGTAATTCATAAGCCAGTTCATTTCCATTCAGTCTCTAGTTATTGAATACCAACTATGTGCCGGACACCAAAAGCATTGAAGAATCCCTTCTCTGGGGAAACCTGCAGTGCAGCAGGGTCATGAAGACAAATCATATATATATATACACACACACATATATATAATGCGTGTATATATATAATGCGTGTATATATATAATGTGTGTATATGTATAATGTGTGTATATATATAATGTGTGTGTGTATATATATATATATATGTATATATAGAATGTTTCAGGGACGTATACATATGTTAAATGCTAGGATAGTGGTGTGCATAGATGGATACATAGGAGCACAGGGAAGGGACACTTCAAAAAATCAGAGAAATTAGGAGCTGCTTCCTTGTGAAGAATAAACATGATGCGTTATATACTGAAGGATGTGTAAGATCCTTTTTAGTCATGGGAAAAAAAGGAAGAGGGCAGAGGAACTCACAGGAGGAAATGTGCAGAAGCAAGAAAACTAAGGGGAGGGGGAAAAAAAGGCAGTTCTGTACCACAAGAGTGAACATGTGAGGCCAAGAGTGAAATGAGATGAAGCAAGAGAGACAAACTAGGGCCAGGTCGTAGAAGCCCTTGTATACCATGCCAAGGAACATAGATTTTATTCCACGCAGGGGAGCAGTTGAAGGTATATGATGAGATTTATGCTTTGGATAGGTCACTCTGGTACCTGAGCAACGGATGAATTTAAGAGGGAAAAGATAGAAGAAGCTGTCAGTTAGGAGGCTGTGGCAACAGAGCAGAAAGGAAGTGATGCAGGCAGTTATCATGGAGGCAGAAGGAGATGGATTCAAGAAAAAATGTGGGAGGAAAACTGGCAGGGTTTGGTGATTATCTGGATCTATGGAGTGAAAAAGAAGCAGGAGATTAAGAAGACTCCCACGTCTGTGACTTCTGTGACTATGGATGCAAATATAGAAGAAGGAGTTGGTATGAGGAGAGAATAGATACTATGTCCTGTTTTGTGCACACCGTGTTTTAGACGACACTATGGGACAACTCAGTGGATATGTCTGGACAATAATTGGTTACTGGAATGTGGAACTGGGGGAAGAGGTCAGGCAGGAGACAGAAGGGTGTGAGTTATTCACCTACAGGAGTTATTAAAACCGTGAGACAATGTGCAGTTCACTTTATCAAAATGTATAACACAAGAATAGGAGTAGAACCAGGGAGGGATGGCTGGGAAAGACCACTACTGAAGGGGAAAGCAAGATAAGGGCAGTGCATGAAAAGCAGAGAGGAGGAACAGACAGAGCTAGAGGAAGATAAATCAGGGGAGAGGGATAGAATAGAAACTAGGGAGGTTCAGAGTTGCAGGAATAAGAATGGATTTGTGGAAAAACAAAGCAAATTCCACATATATACATATAGATATTTACCACTTCCCTCTCAAAACACATGCACGCACACGCACGTGCGCACACACACACACACACACACACACACACAAAGGACCATGAAAATGTTTTTTAACTTATAAATGCACAAAAATACAGACTAGGAAATACCAGCAGATTGGACATGTTGACAAAGTTTTGGAAATTAAAACAAGTATCAATGACTTAGCCGACTGGAAAAAAAGGTTTACAAGAGTTTTGGGGTGGGGTTCAAAAAATTGAGAAAAAAAATATCTTTCTATAGCATGGTCAAGAACTGGAAAGCGAGTACTTTTTTTTTAACATCTTTATTGGAGTATAATTGCTTTACAGTGGTGTGTTAGTTTCTGCTTTATAACAAAGTGAATCAGCTATACATATACATATATCCCCATATCTCCTCCCTCTTGCATCTCCCTCTCACCCTCCTTATCCCACCCCTCTAGGTGGTCACAAAGCACCGAGCTGATCTCCCCGTGCTATGTGGGTGCTTCCCACTAGCTATCTATTTTACATTTGGTAGTGTATATACGTCCATGTCACTCTCTCACTTCGTCCCAGCTTACCCTTCCCCCTCCCCGTGTCCTCAAGTCCATTCTCTACATCTGTGTCTTTATTCCTGTCCTCCCCCTAGGTTCTTCAGACCTTTTTTTAAGATTCCATATATATGTGTTAGCATACGGCATTTGTTTTTCTCTTTCTGACTTACTTCACTCTCTATGACAGACTCTAGGTCCACCCACCTCACTACAAATAACTCAATTTCATTTCTTTTTATGGCTGAGTAATATTCCATTGTATATATGTGCCACATCTTCTTTATCCATTCATCTGTGGATGGACACTTAGCTTGGAAAGCAAGTACTTTTGGGCTGAAATGGAAAGATAGCTTGAAAATGTGTATAAAGAAGAATTAAATTTATGCCCCATAGCTGATGACTGCCCTGCCCAACCCTAACCCAAGCCTGGACCTCTGGCGAGGTTGAACAAGAGAGGCTCTGGTCTGAGGGTCATCAGGTCCAGATGCGAGTAGGAGCAAGGAATCTCTGCAAAGAGGACAAACCAGTAGAACTCTAGTACTGAACATCAAGACTCCTATCTTCCTCTCTTCCCTGGCTCCCAGAATACTGGCGGCTTTCCTCACCTCCATCCCCTACACATACCTGCCACATCTCAGGCAGAAGATGGAAGACTCTTCTTCTGTGAGAAACTGATCTGCATAGGAGAAAAGAATTATACATACTGATAATTGGAGATGCACCAGTGAAAATGCCAAGTCATCACCTTATCAGCCTTCACTGAACCTCTGCTATTCACAGGAACTTCCAGTCACTTCCAAACACTTTTCCATAACTGGAATGTGCAGTCAGTGATCACCACACACTAGAGGAAAGCACCTAATGTAAAAAAACAGGGTCTAAACAGCGTTTTTAAAAAGGTATGCTGGGGGAAACAGAGGCAATGCAGCAAAGCTTTTAAAGGATATAATTAGTATCTTCAAAAGATGAAAGAAGATACTTCACCTGTGATGCAAGAACAATGTGGTTTCTTATTAATAAAACAAATGGTAACTGAAAACAGTATACATGATGGCAGAAATTTAAAAATGTATGAGATCGAATTAGAAGTTGAAGTAAATAAAGTCTCTGTGACAGTAGAAAAATAACCCAAAATACAAAAACTTCCAGACATAGAGAACTAAGGAAACACAAGAGACATTACCAAAAAATGATGAAAAAAACCTTTCAGAACTGAAGGACATGAGTTTCCAGAATGAGATGGTCCACCAAGTGCCCAGCACAAAGCATAAAGAATCTGGGAATTCCCTGGTGGTCCAGTGGTTAGGACTCAGCGCTTTCACTGCCAGGGCCTGGGTTCACAGTCCCTGGTTGGGGAATTAAGATCCTGAAAGCCGCATGGCGCGGCCAAAGAAAAAAAGAATCACCACGCTAAGGTACATCAGTACATCACTGTGAAATTTCAGAATACCAGAATAGAGCCTAAAAAATTCCAGAGATAAAACATGTCATCTGTTTATTCATGTATCAAACATTAATTGAGGACCTATTATGTACGGAACTTATTCATAAAGTCACTTAAGATTGCAGATCAGAAGGAAATTTGGGAGTGAGCTTTATGGAGACCACCTAGAGGGGTGGGATAAGGGCGGGTGGGAGAGAGACGCAAGAGGGAGGGGATATGGGGATATATGCATACATATAACTGATTCACTTTGTTATACAGCAGAAACTAACACAACATTGTAAAGCAATTATACTCCAATAAGGATGTTAAAAAAAAAAGAGAGAGAGATATCAAGCAGAGAGAATAGCAAGTGCAAAGGACCTGAGATGGAAGTGTTCTTGGCATGCTTGATGTCCAGTACAGAAGCCAGCGTGGTCAGAACAGCCTGGTCAGAGGCAGAGTGAGAAGGGGTGAGGTCAGAGGACTAGAGGGGGAAGATCCAGGAATACCTTAGGACTTTGAATTTTACTCTAATTGGGCAGAGCAGCTATGAAAAGGTTTTGAGCAAAGGACTTATATAATCTGCCTTACCTTTTAAAAAATCTGCTCTTGCTGCAGTACCAAGAATAGACTAAAGGAAGCAATGGTCAAAGCAGAGCCTTGTTAGGAGGTTACTGGAATAATTAGAGATTAAGAAGACATCTGAAGACTGAACATGGGGCACTCCAGAATTTAAAGGTCAGGAAGGTAAAGAGGAATCTGCAAATGAGACCTAAAAGAAACAAAGGTGAGTTAGGAGAAAAATCAAGGAAGTTAAGGACTCTCGGAAGCAAAGCGAAGACAGCTTTTCTAGGCAAATAGAAATCAACATTTACAAAATGCTGATAATAGGTCAGGTAAGATGAAGAATGAAAACCAAGTATTGAATATAACAACACAGAGATCACCACTGCACTTCACAAAAGCATTTTCCAGGAAGAAAGGAAGATGAAAGCCTGGGTGAGGAGGGACTGGACAGTGAGCATGGGTAAGTCTTCTAGACAATTCTGTGGTGAAGGAGAGGACATAAATGGGGCGGTAGTGAGGCAGAAGATAGATGGGCCCTAGGTTAGACATTTACAACTAGCTTCCTGTTTATGCTTTGAGACAAAGATGATAACAGGAACAGGAAAAGCAGCTGGGCTTTGTCTCCTGTGGACACTTCAAGGTAATGGTAATGGCAGGAGCAGACAGGAGCTAAGCCCTGCTTAGGTAAAAGATTAGGAGGCCACATATTTCTCATTCTTGGGGTCAAGGAGACCTCCCAGACTACACATGCACAGAAAGGTTCCTCAGAGGAGGGGGCACTAAACCATAATATGTCCTGTCAACCTCCCCAAGACCCATGTGCTGGAGTCCATCTTGGCTAAAAGATGTGCATGCGCACACAGGGGAGGGCCTTGAGTCAGATCAGATACGGGAGCGAAGCGAGATGATTGGCCAGAGAAAATCAAAGACCCAGAAAACTGCCCCTATATGAGCAATCTAAGCCACCCCCGTTGCCCTCGACTCTTTCTCTGAGCCCTGCCCATGTGTCTATCCGCAGGTACTTTGCTAATAAACACTTTACCCATTTCACTAGTTTCCATCACTTTGCTAAAATTCTTTTTGTAAAGAAGACAAGAGCCAGGGTCCCGCTTCTAGCCACTAGTCCCTGGTGGTCTAATGGTTAGGATTCAGCACTCTCACTGCCACGGCTCGGGATTGATTCCCGGACAGGGAACTGAGATCCGACTTCAAGTTGCTGTATACCATGGTCACCCTAGATCAGTAGCTGGTTTAAGATGTGTGCTCAAGTGAAGGTGTGAGCTTTGTTTTATGTATTTGTTTTGTCTGTTGTTTTAAGATAGGAACTTTCAGAGCATTTTTCAGTCGATGCGAATGACTCAGGAAAAGGGAAATGTTATGATGTAGGAGAAAGAGGGGACTCTTGCTGGAGTAATATCCTGTGTAGTGGAAAAGGGATGAGATGTAATGCACAAGGACAGGAGGGCTGTCCTTAGATAGGAACAGAGATAGTTTATAGTAGCAAAAGGGAAGGCAGAGTATGTGATACAGATGCAGGGACTTCTGGTTGCCAGTCCAGCATGTAAGGAGCTTGGAAGTCATCACTCCTGTCCTCACGACAGGAAAAAAGCTGAAAAAAACCTGAAAACCAACAACTCTTCTTGGGTCCATCAGAGAACTGAGGTCGGAGGGCAAACCACTGTCCCCCAAATTGGGGAGACAGATAGGTAGATACAGAGAATCACAGCTTACCAAAGCAGAACCCAGAAGCAGAAATCACTGGAACCAGTAACAGGATTGAGAAACTTAAACTGTAAGTGACAAAATGCTGGCAACTCTGTGTGGACTAGGCTGGGAGTTAAAAACCCCAGAAGGGCCCACACTTAAGGTGCCCCCATCGTTCACGTGATTTGCCGACAGAAGCCCTACAAGGTCCTGGGCTTCTGGCAGTGAGAAGGGAAAAGTAATCATATTGAAATATGCTCAGGACATTTTTTTCTTAACAAGGCTTTCCCTCAAGGGAAACTATTTTACCAGAACCTAAACCACTTGAGGCAAGGGAAATACCCAACTCCAGCCCCCTATATCCTTCCTGTCTCACCTAAGGGAGAAAAAAAAAAAAACTGAGAAGCAGTTTTGAAGGTCACAACCTAGGGACACAGCTCACTAAAAGACATACCTAATGACAGAACTACAGAACACTTCTCCTGCCCTGACACCTTACTGGCACATCAGCAGGGCTCCTGGATAAAACAGAGAAATACAACAGAAAGAACTGCACATCTCAGCTCTCATTTAAGAAGAAGTTTCTAGGAAAACTCTAAGGCACTAGGAGAGACAAAATCAAGGACTTTAGAGGACATTTTACCTGTGACGCCTATAGCTACAGCACACAATAAATACAGCCTAACTCCAAGCCAGATAAACATAAAACCTCACGTTAAAGGCGGAGCCACCTCAGTTCATTTTACCCAGTAAATACGCCCAGCTTTCAACAAAAAATTACAAGTGATACTAAAAGACAAAAACATGATTTGAGGAGACAGAGCAGGCATCAGAACCAAACTCAGACATTGTAGAAATTTTGAAATTATCAGACCAAGAATTTAAAACAACTATGATTAATATGCTAAGGGCTATAATGGGAAAAAGTGGAAAACGTGCAAGAACAGAGATGTAATGTAAAGAGAGAAATGGAATGTTAGAAAAGAATCAAAAGAAAATGCTCGAAATAGAAAACACTGTAACAGAAATGAAGACTGCCTTTAATAGGCTTATCAATGGACTGGACACAGTTAAGGAAAGATCAGTGAGCTTGAAAAGGTTAATAGAAACTTGCAAACTTAAAATGCAAAGAGAAAAACAAATGAAAATGATGGAACAGAAACCCCAAGAACTATGGGATAATTACAAAAGGTGTAACATATGCATAATGGGGATACCAGAAGGAGAAGAAAGAAACAACAGATGCAAAGAGTTTATTCAAAGTGATAGAGAGTGAATACATTCTCTTTTAATTTCTTCCACATTCTCAGGGAAATAGGAAGCAAGGTCATCATCTGAGGGTGAGGACAGGAAAGGAGGATTAGAGGTGTGAGGAGAAAGTGGGCGCAAGAGGGGGAGGGAGACAGGGAGAGAGGAGAAAGAGAAAGGGAGAGAGAGGCTTGGAAAGTGTGTGCATGCGTGTGTGTGTGTGTGTGTGTGTGTGTGTGTGCGTGTGTGCGTGTGCGTATGCACATAGAAAACCAAGCAAAATAAAGGCTCTGGTAAAACAAGAAATTTCCCAAGAAAGGAAATAGTCATAGGAAATTAATACATAGTTACAATAATGTAAGAAATAAATATAAGCATACTTATTATGGTATTACAATATTGGGAAGGTTAGGGAGGATAAGTATTGTGTGAAATAGAATAGGGTGTAAGAGACTAAATCCCCATCTTCAACAGCAAAAGAGTATTAAATAACATTTAAAATGAAAAAAATCAAGAAATATTTGTATAAGCTTGTTGTTTAAAAAGTACATACAAAAAAACTGATGAAAAAGCTAAAAGTCAGAGTATTAATTTCAATTGACAATGGCTTGCAGCTAAAGAGTGTTAACATATAGACTGCTCCTTTTCAATACAGGACTCAAATCATTTGATTTTAAGCTACACACAAGTACAAGTTTGATATAAATAGATGATCGATAGATATATAGATCTAGATATCAAATGAATAAGAATGTTCGACTTTATCAATTAGGAAAGAAATCAAATAAAATAGAGGCCAAAATGTTTCCACTGAATTTAGCCAGAAGGAGCTTATCTGATGATAATGATGAAGGATGGCAGAGGTAGAAACCAACATTGAAATGAAGCAAGGAAAGAACAGAACGTGAAAAGGTGGAAATAGCAAATTTCTTAAATTTATTTAAGAAAGTGTATTTCTTAAAAAAAAAGCAATATAGTTGTGTTACAGCAGGCAGGTTGCTAGATATGAGCAGAGAAAGGGGGTCACGGGCCAGGTGGCAGGAAATCACCGCATTTTGTAAACAGCAGGAGGCCATGGGCAGACGAAGAAAAGCAGGAACCTTCAGACTGACAGGAAACCACACATTTTGGGCTGACAAGTGTCATGGAGGCAAAGAAAGGTGGGGAAAGGCAGGAATCTCTTGTGCCTGAATGTAACCTGTTGCTCATTATGCTCTCATTACAATAAAATTAGCCTTGCAGATAAGAAGTACCCATAATGTACCAACGCTATGACACTTCCGATCAAAGCTAAATAAGGACAGAAATCCCTCCTCCCCTTGGGAAGGTGGAGCTGGGATGAAAATCAGGGAATATGACCCCCAAGCTCCTCCTTCCCAATGAATATTTGGCCCCTTCATTTGTCTGCCCCTCATAACCGGCTTGCCAAAGAAACCCAGGGCAGCTACTCACCTGTCTGCCCACTCTCCCTCTGAGAGCGTATTCTTGCTTAAATAAATCCTCACTTTACTTTCTTGATCTCCCTGTCTCATTTCTGAATTCTTTCTGTGATGAGATAAGAACCTTTGGATCCCCGGGAACAGTCGCAACAGAAGAAGACAGAGGAGCAAAAACCCCAGGGCAACGTGGCCAAGAATGGAGGACAGGAGCATATTATTGAACAAAGAAGGAAGAGCCATTGAAAAAAAAAGAGAAGAAAAAGATCCAGTGATGAGAGAGAGGATGAAGATGTAGGGGACATGGCGTTTCAGAGTAGTGGGAGGTAACTGCTGGAGAAAGGTCTCAGAGGAGACTGGGGATTGGGAGCTTAGAGGCGGATTTGGTCGTGACTAAAACTAGCAGGAGATATGGTTCATCTTCTGAGACTGGAGGAAAGAAGGGTGGATACCGAGATGGACAGATGGGTTGCGTGGGTGGGGGTACGGGTTGAACTATGCCACCAAATTCTGTATGTTGAAGCCTTCACCCCCCGTACTTAAGAATGCGACTGTATTCAGAGATAGGGCCTTTGAAGAGGTGATGAACTTAAAATGTGGCCAACAGGGTGAGCCTTAATCCAAACTGACTGGCATCCTTAGAAGAAGAGGAAAGCTGGACCCACAAAGAGACACAGGGGTACGCATGCACAGAGGGACAACTATGTGAAGAGGCAGCAAGAGGTCAGCTATCTGCAAGCCCAGGAAAGAATACTCAAAAGGAAACCAACTCTGACAGGCAGATCTTGGACTTCCGGCCTCCAGAACTGTAATGAAACTCATTTCTGTTGTTTAATCTACCCAGTTTGTGGTATTTTGTTATGGCAGCCCTAGAAAGCTAATTCAGGGTGGGCAGAGCAAGGTTTCTTAGTGACTTAGAAGATGATGTGATGTGAGAGTCAAGGGAAGCAGCAGTGGCAGATGCTTGAGCTTAGACAGACTGGTAAAAGTTGAAAATAGCTGCTCTTTAGGATTGTTTCATTGAGGGCTTGTCCCCTCTTACATACAAACGTACTGGGGACAGATGACATAATGAATATTACATTTATACTTCTGGTCTTAATGGTCCTCAATCAGGGGCAATTTTGACCCACAGGGGACATCTGGCAACATCTGGAGACATTTCTGGTTGTCACACCTGGTGGAGAGAAGTTGCTATGGGTGTCTAGCGCATAGACACCAAGGATGCTGCACAGGACAGCCTCCACAGCAAAGAATTATCCAGCCCAAAATATCAATAGCGTTGAGGATGCAAAACCCTGCTCTAGGCCGATGAGAATCAGATTCTTAACACAAAGTCAGGTTCTGATACATGGGTTTGCAGGTAACAAAAATCTGTGGAGACTGGGAGCCACAAAGACAAGATTGAACAATTTTATCCAGAGATTCATGTTCAAAACAATGTCAACCTTCACCATGCTGCTGTCCTTCTAAAAGGGCAGCATAATGAAAAGAACACGGACTTGGAGTCAAATAATACTGAGTTCAAACTCCAATTCTGCCACTTTAGAGCTGTGTGAATTTTTTTTTTTAATATTTATTTATTTATTTGGCTGCGCCGGGTCTTAGTTGCAGCGTGCAGGATCTTTAGTTGCGGAATGTGGGATCTAGTTCCCTGACCAGGGATTGAACCCGGGCTCCCTGCATTGGGAGCACGGAGTCTTAACCACTGGACCACCAGGGAAGTTCCTATAGCTGTGTGATCTTAAAGCAGTTATTTGACATTCGCGAGCTTCAGAAAACTGAGGGGAAACACCTTGAGTTAGTATGTGGATAAGTAAGATACTGCACATAAAACAACTGTCACAGAGTAATAACAGCTAATCTTGTTTTTAATGCTAACTACGTGCCAGCTGTTTCTCTAAGGGCTTCGTAAGAATCAACCTACACAATCCTCACAATGACCTTATGTGGTAGGGGCTATTATTATACCCATTTTACAGAAGAAGAATCTAGAAGAGAAGCTGTCCTCCAGAACCAACCCTCATCATCCTCATGCAACACCAAAATATATATTAAACATTCATTACACATTGGAGCTTTACCTAGACCTTAGACGCAGTCCAGTTTCTACCTCCCCAGTCTACAAAAAGTCACACAGGATACTTACCAGCTTTAAAACTTAAACAAAGGTCTACATGGGAAGGAAGTTACCTCCCTCAGTTCTACCCAAAGGGTCAACGTCTTCTCGGCACTTTTTCTATATAAGATTTCTCCTACAATTGCCGATTTCACTACTGCATTAATAAAGGGCTTCCAGAGAGGGGAGTCCTAAAAAATGTGTTTCTCTGACCTCCCTCCTCAAAGCTTTGGATTTAAGTTGACTACTACTTACCAAAATCCTTGTAAACCCAGGCGCTATAGAAGACAGGAGGCCAAGAAGCAATGTCCCTGCTCACAAGCTGCTCACAACCCCAAGGGGAAATACCGGAACAATTCACTAACCTCTGCCTAGAGGGTGATAAGTATAATTATAGGGAAGGAGACAGAGTACTGTAAGAGAAGAGAACAAAGGGAACAGATGGAAGGTTCTGAACATAAAGGTAGCAGAAAAGAGGGACAGTGGAGTAGAATGTGGGGACAAGGTGGTCCACAAAAATCCACCCTCTGAGACTGAAATTATCAAAAGTCAACTTGTAAGAAGTAAGATCAGCCAAATGGAAAAAAAAAAGAATCTGAGAAATGAACTTAGTTCTTATCAAAGATCACAGTCCAGCTGCTATACCAGATGTTAAGGATGGAAAACAACTGTCTTTTGCCGTCAGGAAGTTTGCAGATTGCCGGGGTTGGGGGGCGGGACAAACGAGGACATCACAATACAATGCAGTACCTGCCAAGGAAGAGGCAAGCACAGGCTGCTATCAAGCGCCTGGGTGGGCACTTAACCCAGGCTTCAGGGGGGAAGGGAGAGGTTCTGGGGAAAATTCCGGAGAGGGTAAGAGCTTCCTCTGCGTCTTGCAGATGTGTAGTTGGCCATTCACGGGGCCTCAGAGAAAGAGAAGTACGTTCCACTGAAGGGTCTCAGCCCGAGGAGGATCCTAATCAGATCTGTACTGTAGAAAACTCACTCTGACCGTAGTATGAAGGACGAAGCAGAGGCATAAACAGTGCAGACAGGAGCAGTTATGAGGCTGCCGTGGGGACAAGGCATCTGAACTAAGATAATGTCAGTGAGGGTGGAACATACAGATCTGAGTGGTGTTAAGGAATCATAGTCAACTCTAAATCTCTATTTAAATGAAGATACTAGCTAACAATGTTCACTAACTGCTTGCTGTATGCTGGGCCCTGTTTCAAGTGCTTTCTGGGTATTAATGTGTTTGTCATTTACAGCAACCAAAGAGCAGACGAGGACACGGAAATGTCTGTTGAGTGGAAAAGCTGGAACTCAGTCTGAGATATCTGATCCAGAGTCGACGTACATAACCACTACCCATATTACCAGGGTTTGAACTAAACTCACGCCTGGGAATGCAGAGGGGAAAGCCATGTCATATCCCAATGCTGCCGCTGAGACCTTGTGCCCAGTGAAGGAAGCCCTGATAAGGCAGCAAGCCCAGCCTTCTTTCTCCTTGGTCAGATTAAGTGGGACACGCAGGGGTGAGATGATGAGGCAAAGGAAACGACAGAAGGTTGTGATGAGGGGAAAGAAGATTGACTGTGATGCGATGCGGAGGAGGTCAAAGATATGGTCAAACAAATGCAGAGATCCCCCGGGAATGGAGAAGGCCAAACCTGATAAAGCAGAAAAGTAAGCCATGTGGGAAGATGGTCCTGAAATGTTGCTGAATAGTAACATATAATTTACAGGGCAGGAGATGAGTGTGATCCCACTTTTGCTAACGGTGGTCATTTCTGAACTGTGAATCCATTTTTAAAATTTTTCTTCCTTTTGTTTATCCTTTTTCTAAATGACAAATGCATTATTTTGGTAGAGGTAAAATAATCTATACACTGGCTGGAGGTATGGGCAAGGAAGGCTGGGGCAGCCACTTAAGACAGAGGGAATGGGAGAAGAGTGTCCTGGCGGTGAACAGCCGACATCACTAAGGTTGCAAAGAGGATGGTGTAATTAAAGGATGCGAGATTCAAGAGAGGATAGGGTGAAGATCCAGATGCATGTTATGAACAAGGACTGTACCAATTCAGCCATGTGCAGCAGGGAAATCAAGGGGAGGGATTTCAAGGGCTATACTATCATCAGAGGAGAGACTATTTTTTTGTTTGTTTTTGTTAAGTCCTTTTTTTTAATGGCAAAAAACCATAACATTGTATTTGCTATCTTAACCACTTTTAGGTGTACAATTCAGTGGTGTTAAGTATATTTACATTGTTATGCAATAGATTTCTAAAACTTTTTCATCTTAAAAACTAAAACTCTCTACCTATTAAACACTCATCCCCCTGCCCTTGGCAACCACCTTTCTACTTTGTTTCTATGATTGTGACTACTTTAGATACTTCATATAAATGGTTTATATCAGTATGAGTAAAAGAACAGTATGTCTTCTTTTATGACTGGCTTATTTTGTTTATCATAATATCCTTGAGGTTCATCCACGCTGTAGCATGTGACAGGATTTCCTTCCTTTTTAAGGTTGCGTAATATTACATCATAAGTATATACGATATTTTCTTTATCCATTCATCTGTCAATGTATAGTTGGGTTGCTTTCACCTTTGGGTTATTGTGAATAATGTTGCCATGAATATGGGTGTGCAAATAGAGACTGGTTTTTCTATAATGCAAAAAAGAAAAAAAAGCAAATACAAAGTTTGTGATATGAAGAAACTTGTTCTCAAAGGAGTGGTTATATGTGAGGATCTGGATTCGTATGAAAACAGAACAAGATACCAAAGAGACATGCCTAGCTGTCTCTACTTGGAAGACTGAAATTTATACATCAAAGTGGTCATTCAAAGGCAATGACAGCATTATCCTCACCACCATCATTCAGGCTCAAAAGGAAACTCTTTATCGCCTCCTCCAACCAGTCAGGAGTGATTCTAAAATTCATGAAATCTGGAAGGAGAGGGAGATAATGCAAGGGATAATGTATTTAGCAACAGAACAATTATTAGTATAACCAGACTTCAAAGTGCTTCAGACAAAGCATAACTTATGCTGAAATTGACAATAAAAGACTTAAAAAGGAATTTATGGTCCTCATGCATTAATAACAACTGCATAGGTATTTATTTTAGTTCATTTCTCCAGATCTCTTATTATAAATACCCTAAGCCAGTGGAAGAGCTGTTTACTCTCTTTTGATGTTCTGCATATACTAAGAGAATGGTATCCGGCCTCCAACGGTGCCAAAAAAAAAAGAAGATATCAAAGAATTTCTGTAATGAGATGTAAGAAGCTAACTCCTTCTTCCATCAGCTCAGATTTCTCTAGATTCTTTCCCTGACTAACTGCCCAAGGATGAAGAATTAACTTTTTTCCAGGAGGCTCTCTCTATCTTCAGCCTCTGTAACTCAGCACTTGAACATGTTTGTTGTGTGATGCCTTATTGGGGCCATTTTCTTACAACCTATACTATACACCAGGTCTATCCTGTTTACAGCTACCCAGGAAAGCAGATGAGGAACAGAGCTCCTATTAGAGACACATTACAGAATCCAGTTGTGCTGTCACATAATAATCTTCTCTGTATTACAGCCAATGTTTTAGGTAATTACTAAGTCATATGTGAATGCACCTCTGTCCAGCACTTGATTGAATGATGTACATATTCTGAAGCTGTTAAGGAGTGGAAACTTAAACGCTCTGTGGAGATTATGCTTTGGGGGAGTATCTTAATGGAATGGGATAAGTACTAGGCTCTCAAGTGGAAGAAACCCTATTTTACCAAAGGCACCATCTTCCCCAGACTTCAGTAAAGTTTTCTTGAAGTTTCTAATGGAGTTTCCAGTGACCAAAGAGCTGCTCAGGGTACTGGGGAGATGGGCTAGGTGGACAGAGAAAAAAGAGCCACAGGAGCAACTGTTATGGAGGAAACATCATAGTAGTACCATACGACAACTTTTATGCCCTAAGTTAAGAGCAGGCCAACTCCAGAGGAGATGCAATAGCCTCACAGTGAGAAGTGGAGGTCAACAGGTCAAATGATACACTAGCCCAATTCCTAATGTCACAATATCTCAACAAGCTAAGAACAAAAAGAACAAATTTACACCTTCAAGCATGCAGTTTTCTCTACTCAAAATACAAACATGATCCTATTAATCCAAATCAAACCAGCAACTTGTGACATTTTTCTCATTTGAAAGATTAATATTCAAGCAGGCAACTTAATTTCTGACCCTGAATTCAAGAATCAAGAACTTAGCCCTGCAGGGTTCAAGAACCCTGGGGCCTTTGCGGCAGGAAACACGATGCAGGATAGATGGTGCTTCATTAGTCACCTCACTACATCATGAGTTCTCCCAGGGTGGGTGGTCAAACCTAATTTCTCCTGCCAGACTCACTGCCAGGAATAAAAGGCCTGTGAACTCAAGAACTACCCCACATGCAAGTGCCGATTCAGTTCTCCGTCTTTCATTTCTCTTATTCTATATAATTTGAATCTCTCTTTCATATGAACACTTAATTCCTACTATGTGTTAGATGCTACATGATTTCTGTAGATAAAATAAGTGCTACGTTTGTTCAGTCACACATTTTCACTGGCATGCATTTGAGACTATGAAGACTTAATAGATCCATTTACATCTCGGTACTCTAGTGCTGAACTCGTTAACTGAATGCCCTAACTAAAGAAAATAACTAGTCATAGACTATACCAATCACACCATTTGTACAGCAATATCCATATATATCAAGAAATGATACACTGTTAGCTTTTAATTATCCACACTTTTAATGAAGAGGAACAGTGGTATGGTTAATCTGAAAAAGTTTACAATCCCCAATAATAATTTCTATTAGGATTTGGAATTCATTATGTGACTTTCTTACCAGAAGATTTGCCTTCTGATTATGTTTTCCATGATAAATATTCAAGTGAGAAACTTAATTTCTATCTTAAGAGTTTTAAAAATTGTAAGCTTCAGCCTCTATGCCTGGCTTATAAAACTAAGATGAAAGTGTCTTTCACTAAAGTCTACGATACTACCACAACTTCAAATGATCCCATCCTGAACATCCCACGGATGATGAGTTTCATGGGGTTCCTAATGTCATGCTTTCCCAAGAAATAAATGCACAGGGATTCAACTCATAACTTTTGAGCTCTTCTTCTCTCATCGTTTTAACTCATCTTGCTTAGTCTGTTTGGGCTACTACAACAAAATACCACAGACGGGTAACAATAAACATTTCTTTTTCGCAGTTCTGGAGGCTGTCAAGTCCAGGATCAAGGCACTGGCATGGTCACATTTTGATAAGGGTTCTTTTCCTACTTCATAGCTGGTGCCTTCTAGTGGAAGGCACTAGGGACTTCTGTGGGGCCTCTTTTATAAGGCACCAATCCCATTCATGAGGGCTCCACCATCATCTTTGGGGGTTAGAATTTCAACATATGAATCTGGAGAGGACACAAACATTCAGATCATAGCATCATCCTATTTAACTCTGTATTACTCATCCATGTATTAGTTAAAACGTTTGAGTACCTGTAGTAGTCAGCCATCCCTGTAATAATACTGAGCGACAATCTACCTTGAAACCCAATGACTTAAAGCAACAGCACTTATTTCTTGCTCACAGATCCTCAAATTGGCTGAACTTGGGTCAAGCTTTTGATCTTGTTCAATTCTGCTCCATGTGTGCCTCCAGTTGCCTTGGACTAGTAGCCCCAGGGGATTACAGGAGCAAAAGAGGACAAGCCAAGCAATCCAGGCACATTTAAAATCTCTGCTTACATCATGTCTGCTCACATCCCACTGGCTAAGGAAGTCACACTGTCAAGCTCAAAGTCAGCGAGGCAAAAAAAAGTATATAGCACCTCCCCCCAGAAGGAAACAATGAAGGCAAACTTTTACTAAAAAATACTCTGGTCTATCATTTAATATGCATTAGACTCTCCAGCAGACTCTGGAAATACCAGAATGAATAAGTCATGATTTCTGTCCTCAAGGAACTCACATTTCAGGAAAAAAAATAGTACTAAAAAGACAATGTTAAAACTGCTAAGTAAAGGTCCATCCAAAATACTATGCGAGAAGGGGGACAAATGAGGGAGTCTAATGCTTCTTGAGCTGAGAGAACCAGCAAAGGCTTTACGTTTGAGTGTCTGAGGTAGAATTTAGAGATAAATATGAGTTTCCCAGAGAAAAGATAAAGATGCAGAAGTACCAGAGTAAATGGTCTCTTCAGTGAATGACACATCTTACAGTATGACTAGAACCCAGCATGTGTGAGGGTGGCTGAGGATAAAATCGGTCCTCTAAGTGAAGTTCAGGTTATGAAAAGCCTTACGGACCTTACTGATAAGCTCAGAATTCATCCTGTTGGCAATGAGGCGGCTGATAGATTCCAAAGAGAGGAGCAAGAGTTATCCCAGATATCACCAGAACTTGATTTTGAAAAGACACCCAGTGGCAGGGTGGAGGAGAGACTGGAGGGATGGGGGAGATTGGAGGTGGGAAGGTCAGTTAAGGGGCTATGGCAGTAGTTCAGGCAGAACAATCAGGACCTGAACCAGGACAGCAGCAGAAGCAAGGAAGGAAAAAGAGTCAATCTGGAAAATATTTTGGATGTAGCATTGGAAAATGATTAGATGAGAGAGAGGAGCAAGACGACGGGGGCTGGAATTATTATTTTCCAAACTTATACAGCTAGTTAAAAGGTTAAGCCATTTCTTCTTTCTGCTTTCCAGAGCACCCAGCACTACTGCTCCTCCTTTCCACATCTACTCAGGAGACAAAGAATTCTGCCTCTTAGCCTAACTGAATGTCCTAGAGCAGCAGAACAGAAGAGGGGTTTAGGCAAAGGAAGAGTTGTTTGATGAGAAAAGATTGGTATAGCCCTTTCCATACTCAATGGAACACAGGTGAATAGGTGGAGCAGGTTCTTTATCGAGTACTTTTAATCACCTAACTCAAATCAATACCCCTTTAGAGGATATAAATTAATTCTCCAAACACACAGCTAATGCCTATGAAAAGACACTTACAGTGTTTACGCACTCCAGCTCCCCTGTGATGGGGAGTAATGAAAGAAAGGCAACAATGAACCCAGAGGCAGAACCTGCGCTTGGAAGTGCACAGCATCAGAGAGCAAAAACTCCTAACTGTACTGACACTTCACCTGAACGTCATCTGAAGAGACACCGGTCGACAGTTACCTGCAGATGAAACAGCCCTCCACTGGTCTTAAGCACTCAGATGCTGGGGAGGATGGATCTGCTATTTCTCCACTCTGAGCCCTTCCCATCTTTCCACATCCACTAGGTTGGAAGGAAAAGTAGTGAGAGGGGAGGAGCTTAATGTACCTCGCAGAACTCCAAGCTCCCAACAGAGCCTAGTGGAAAAGATCAGAGAGTGTCCTGTGTTCCAAGCCTGGTTTACCAGCCATGGGATGCTGGATAAGTCTCTTCACCTCTGAGCCCCTGTTAATGAAAGTTAATACCTACTTCTCTGATTATAGTGGTGCTGGGATAAGATAACCCAAAGGTCTACAACCTCAGATACACTGAAAAGTTTTAGAATATTTTCTCCCTCATCCAATACATTCCTCTGCTAAACTGGGGCTGATTTGCTTAAAGAATAGTCACATAAAATTGCTTACAAAACTTCCCCAAGTGGAAATTCTGCAGAGACAATATTTAGCTTGTGTAATTAAAGCTAGCATGATGCTTATTTCCCATCTTCAATCTTTCTCCTGCTATTTCGTCTGATGGGAAGAGCCAGACCAAAATTCTAAAGATCAGCCATGCATGCTGAGAGCAAGCCCAAGGGTTAATGCAAGCCTTTTTAAATGATCCCAGCTGTTCTAAATAATGGTAGCCATTATCAGTATTATTAACAAAGGCTATTCCACCAAACTGGTGTGTGTGTCCTGCTCAAATGTGAGGCAAAAAGGTCAAGGCATCAAGGATGAGAATGGATTTCTTTTTTCAGAATGACCTCAGGGCAATTTCTAAGAGATTCAACCAACAAAGGCAATAGGCACACAGATTCTTCCTTCTTCACGCCCCTTCCTCCAGATCAGACATCATTTCTGCAGCCTACAGTAATCCCCCAGTTTGAGAATTAATATGCAAATTCCCTAATTACATGGCCAAGAATGTTACAGGTCTCACCTGGAGTGGTAAATGATTTCTTAGGTCTCTGCCTTCCTCAGTAGGGGGTCTGGGAACCTCAACTTTAGGATTGTTATTCAAACCATTAGTGTCACTAAATTAACCAGCCCTCAAATTAGCCAAGAGAAAGTGTATATTGATCTGACTTGGCGATGTGAGAACAGAAGCACTTACTTTATGATTAACCTTTTCAGAGTCTTCTTAGGCTACTCATATTTCTCAGCTGATAGAAAATTACTGAGGAATCATTAAAATGTCTCTAGAACCACAGAGTCTTTGCGCCATTATTTCCCTTGAAATAATCAAATTAGTTATACCTTCAACTTGTATGTCTCTTTTAGAGTTATTTAAGGCAAAGATATGTAGATACAGAAATGTAAAATAATGGTCCCTATCCCTTAGGAAACTCACTATTTAATAGATAAAAATTATTATCATTTCTGTATCATGCTAAAGTTAACAAAATACTTTTCATATAATGTCATTAAAATGTTCACAACCATGAGAGATAAATAGCACTTTTATCCCCAACTTATGGGTAAAGATACTAAGACAAAGACAAGTAATACCGTTTGCCAAAAGTCTCATAGTATTGAGAACCTAGATGAAGGAACAATTAGTTCTGCAAAGATGGAGTAGAAGTATGAGAGATCAGGAAAACCTACAGAGAATGATGACGTTCTGGGTTTTTTAAATGACCAGCAAAAGTCTGATGGATCAAATAAGTAATGTATAAAATATCTACTACGAGCTGAGCACTATGCTTGAGACGTAGACACACAAATGCAAGGCAGATGCCATCCGTGCCCTCCAGCGACTTATATTCTAATGGAAGACAAGGCATTCCAGGGTCACCTCAAATTCCACCTGTGATCTGTGGATACAGTACAGCTTAAATCCTCAGTGGGCACTCCATTTTAGCCACCAGCTCTTCTCCATCCATTAAACACATTAGTCACTGCAAAGGAATGGCCAGTAAGTCACTTCGAATTTATTACCATCAACCTAGATCTGGAATCCAGGTTAGTGAAAAGAAATGAAGGCAGAAAGATGGCCCACCCCCTGGGTGTCAGGAATCCTCCACAACAGCTATGTGCCTAGGCAGTCCCGGGCTCCAGGGGTCATGGGGCTAACCTCTTGGTGGTTAAAGAGAAAACAGCAGAACCATCTCAGAGATAGGTACCTATAGCCAGTCTTTATGGATCTGCTCAAGATTGTGGCCTTGTTCTAGAGAGGATAAGGGGGAACCTTAGATGTGCTGATTTGGGGGGGAGGGGAATGATAAACAGAGGCAGCACAGAGCACAGATTTGAGGCCAAACTGCACTGGTTTGAATCTCACCTCTGCCACTTAATTTCATGACCTTGGGCAAGTTATTTCATCTCTTGTGACTGTTTTCTCATCTGTAAAATGAGGATGCTTAATAATAGTGCCTACTTCAAAGAGTGTTGTAAGGATTAAAAGAGTTCATTTAAAAATGCCAAGCACTTAGAATAATGCCTGGCACATAATAAGCACCATTTAAGTGTTAGATACTTTTATATGTCAATGCTGAGGGTTAGAGGGACTCAATCACTCTGACCTGCTTCAAAATCATGTCATATAATCAATTAAATTCATTACATTTGACTCTTCAAATAATTACTCCCAATACGCAATTCAAATTATCACTCCAAAGCAAGTTATTTACCTCCTTTAAGCCTGCTAAAGCCTGCCACCTTAAGAAATATGACAGCTTCCTTGTGGGCACGATACTTTTCAGCAGTATTGTCTGGTATTGACTCATGATTTGCTCTGAAGTCTTTTCTGACCATATGCACACACACACACACACACACACACAAACACACACACACACACACACACACCAGTAAAGTGTAAGGTCTTTTGTGTCTGATAAAACCAGGTTCAAATCCCCTACCATTTACTAACTGTGTGATAATGGGCAAATTGTTAAATTTGCCGGCCTCAATATCCTCATCTTAAAATGGGAGCAATAAAACCCATCATAAATAAAATGAGCTCCTGTCTATCAGCATGTAGTCAGGGCCTGGCATGAGGAAGCATTCTATAAATGGCAGCTAAAAAACACCCACAGAGCATTATTCACCTGGAAAGGGGCCTCACAGAAATAATGCAATTTTTTTTTTACAATAAGGTTATTGATTCCCTTTAAGGAGGCTCTCAGCAGGATAAATGACCCTTCATTATTTCTGTGGCAGACTCCCGGCATTTTGGGGTTCCAAACAAATCCGATTTACCACATCTGTGAGTCGCAAAGGTCGACAGACATTGCTTTGTAATGGCAGAAAATTATCACATCGATAAAAATTGACCATTGTTCAGATACTGAATTCCTCCCAACAGCATTACCTGGGGCCTTCTGGAATGTGGGAGGCAGGGCTGATTAGGATCTACCATCTTTATCCAGAGGATTCTTAAGGGCAAACCAAGCCAGGTGCAGTCACAAAATAAACCAGAGTGTAGAAAAGAACACCTGATTTTCTGTCTCTAGAAAATCATCGATCCCCAACACTGGCTCTGAAGGGATGCCTCAAAATCCATACTTAATTATGTCACTTTCTCTTTAAGATCCTTCAGTGGCTCCCCATCTCCCATAAGGTAAAATCCACCCTAACTCACCCTCCCTCACTGCACTTCTTCAGCCTCATCTTTTGCCATCCTCCCCACTATATCCACAACCTATACTCCAGTCCTGCCAAATCTCATTGTCAATTCATCACCTCCCTCCTTAGACCCAAGATAGTTTACACATTACCTCTTTGAGTCAACCATTTCATGGTCAGCCATTCTGACTGTAATTAAACAGACTCTGCGATGATTATATATTTTGCTCACCTTTCAGTCATGTCAAATCAACAAACCAGAGAAAGACTTTTATAGTGACCAATTCTTCTATGCCCTGTTTTAGATCACAACCAATTTCCCATCAATTCTGACATCTATGGGACTTATCATTTAACTTTACTAGAACATCAAGCTCTGCAGCTGAGAATGTCTGCAGTGTCTGAGCTCACTCATTCAAATTGTCCTTATACTTCAGCTCACTTTGAAAACAGCATACCAACCAAGAGCAGCTAAGCACGAACTGGGAATCCTAATCAAGATGAAAGGAATGATCTGGCTGGTCAGCTCTGGTAATGTAAGAAGAGATCCCTCTGGCTATAGGGAGTTTGTGTTGTATCATTTCTGGGCACATCAGAGAGGCAACCAAGGATGGTGTTAGCAGTATAAGCTCGGGAGACAAACTGACTGGGTGTGAGTCCTGGCTCTGCCATTTAGGAGATATATGACCTGCGGCACATTATTTCATTTCTTTGTGCCTCAAATTTTTTCCCATGTAAAATGGGTATAATAATAGGTCCCAACTCATAAAGTTGTTGGGAAGATTAAGAGTCAACAAATGTAAATGCATAAACAGAGAAGAGGCCCTGGCACATAATAAACACTATACAAATGTTTGTTAAGTAAAATAAATACAATATTGTGTGCTTATTTTGCTGATGGCAGCAAATGTCTCATGACAGCTGTCAAAAGCTGAAATTTGGGGGGGTTCTTTTTTAAGATAACAAAATAGATAATTCTACCAGTGCCAAAAATATTTCAATTTATTTTTTTTTACTAGAAATGGAAATTGGTACCATTAACCTTCATCAAATATTACTGACAAAGATCAGAAATCTTCGTTTTCTCAGGAAGAAAAAGTTACACAAAAGCTAACATTTATAAAGTGTCAAAACACTGGCATCAAAATATCCTGTTTTATCCAGTTACCCGCCATTCCTCTAAGACCAAGTTTCGGCCAGGAAATATTAACACCACCACGGAGCACCTTTGATAACTGGGTCTTAAATGCCTCTTTCATCCTAAATGATCTCTTATTTATTTGAGGATTACTAACCACCACCAAGAGTGGGAAGAAAAGACAGAGCAAACCTACAGGGCATTATCACAGAATGACAATTTTTAAATAGCTACATATTAGAATAAGGGAATGGAGGCTAATTCTGCTACTTCTAAGTCTACTACTAAGTCTGCTACAGCTTATAAGGGCGCACAAAGACACGCATGAGGCCAAAGGGCTCCCAGTCTCACCTAGGACTTGCTGGACACAGGAGGGAGGTGCAGCTGACTGTCCACCTGGAATGATACAAGGGGAGGAGTTTGCACAGGCTTCCTGGTTTGAAATCTGTTGTTCTAACACCTATTGTCTGTGAGAACTTGGGTAACATATTTGCTTTCATTGACTCTCAGTTTTCCCAACAGAAAAATGGAAATAATACCTTACTGAGCTAGAATGGTTGACATAGACTACAGAGCTTTTATATGGTGCCTGATACACCAAGGCACCCAATTCTCTAACTCTCCTCCTCTATTCAACGTAAGTATTAAGTCTTCTCCAGAATCTATGGAAGGAAATAAGATCAGTTATGTGATCCTTATCATCACATGGAAATAATACATTCAATATCCTTCCACACATCCTCAAGTTTTTCCCAACACATACTAGGAAGGGCTCTTGTTGCAAGTGGCAGAAACTGACACTTAAGAAACTGACACTTTTAAACATTTAAGTAAAGGAATTTATTGAAAGGGTCAATTAGAGATTCTAAGGTCCAGGCCTGAAAACCAGGCAGGAACCAGGATTGCTACAGGCTTCACAACAGGACGCACTGGCAAGAGTAACACAATGGGTACAAGTCGGTGCACAGGACACACATGCTACCACAATGAATCTGATCTTCCAATCTCCCTCCATCTGCAGGTCCCTCACTCAAGGCTCAGTGTCCCTAGATCTAACAGCACTTGGAGCACATGCCTGCCTCTGGCATAAAGGACATGCATAGAGGAAGGATCTGACCTCCTTTGCTTCCAAAGAAAAAGGGGACAGGCAATGTCAGGAATAACCATCCTACCAACACAATGAGGAATTCCCCAGAAGGGAGATGTAAATAGATACTAATAGGAAGAAAGTGCTAGAAGCTGAACAAGCAAAAATGACATTCATACACACTGAGAAAAAGGGGAGATAAATGACCTGCATCATTCTCCCTAGTTTTGAAACGGGCTCAGATATACCTCTATCCATTCATTCAACAAATATATATTGACTACAGTATTTACAATTTCCATTCACTGAGGATACAATGGTCAAAGGCTCATGGATGATCCGTGCCCTCAAAAAGATCAATGAAAACATGTATCATAGTATATAATACCTACAAGTAAACACATGTCAGGGAACCTTATCAGTCTTGGAGGAGAGATAGGCAAGATGACCTTAAATCTGAAACACAAAGTAAAAAATAAATCTACCTCTTTGCCCAACATCTAAACTTCTGTGCCTACCTCTTGATTCCTATAGACAGCTGGTATCAGGTCCATTCTTTGAGAGTCTGGTCTAATTTAACCCCAGACATCCCTACCTCTCTCCTATGCCAGATCAACAAGAATTAAACTAGCTGGCTTACCCTTATAATACGGAGAAGGACTAGGTCCAGCCCAGAGCTAAATTTTGGAGCAAACCATCTGTGGCTCTTGTCCACTTCTTTTTCTGTCTTTGCTGCACCCTCTCACATCCTAACCACCTTTCTAACAGATACCTTAAAATCCCAAACTCTCACTGTATTTGTACCCACACCTGAGATGATCCAAAAGTCCACCACTGGCACTCAGAAATAAAAACATAGAAGTAAAAAAAAACAAAATTGGCTTATGAAATTTATATTTCATGGGGGTGGTTAGCATCTTCCTAAACAAAAATTTGTAAGTAACTAACAGAAGCATTATCTAAATTCAGACACCCAAACGGAGCATCCTGCTAGCTTTCTTCCACTCACCCCTCCTGATCTATTCTCTACCTTTCTCTACCCTATCCTATTCCCTGTGAGGTCAACCTGAATAAACTTTATCAATAAGCTCCCTTGATGAATCAACTAACAAGCGATCAGAGGGCAGCAGGAGAGTGAGGTAAAGGTATTTATTACCCTGGCTTTTTCTCTGCACCAGATTTGCTACCGCTTTACTGAAGGTCACAGCTCCTGCCAAGCAGCCCTCTCCTGATTCTGGTAACTCTTCCCTCCACTTGTCCCTCCAGGCCTAAGAGTGATAAGGGATCTCCAGGTGGTAGCCTCAGTGTACTGTACTATCCCTTGCTGATTTCTTTAAATCAAGGGTTGTCAACTTTAGTACTATTAACATTAGGGCAGAAAATTGTGGGAGGCTGTCCTGTTTAGCAGTATCCCCAACCTTTGCCCACTAGATGCCAGTAACACCCTACCTCCCAGCTATGACAGCCAAAAATGTATTCAGACATTTCCAAATATCCCCTAGAGGACAAAAATCACCCCCAGTTGAGGACAACTGATCTAAACCTTTCCACACTTCTGCTAATAGTCCCTTCACCAAACTTTTCTCAAATAATCCAATTTTAGTGTGCTATCCCTTTCCTACCTAGACCGTGACTGATACAAGAAGTCTGTGGACAAAATTGGGCAAAATTACCACATTAAAGCATATTTAACCCACTGCAATGTAAATTCCACAAGGGGAGGATATTATCTGTCTTGTTTACCGCTACACCCCTCTCTACCAAGAACAGTGTTGAACCTTAGTACACACTCAAAGAATATTTCTCAAATGAATGAATGCAAGCTATGGCATTGACAATAATAGCGTATCTGAGGAAATACAAAAGCTTCCACAGAAGATAAGAAAATACATACAGAAAATACATACAGAAAGGTAAAATGATATAGAGGTTCAGCAAGTACAACACAGAAGAGATGAAGCCTTGGCCAATGACTTCAAGTATCGGGCCCCTCAGTTAAGACAACTCTCACTGTAGAACAGTACCTGAACCTAGCTTGCCCATGGGACTATTAGTAAGATCATATCACTTCCTCATACTTGAATTTCAAACTTATCAAGGCAACCTACAGTATAAGCTCCATCAGAGCTGAGATACAGCCTGCTCAGTTCACCATTATATACCCACTGCCTTGCTCAGTGTTCAACAAATATTTGTCAAGTAAGTGAATCAGTGAATGAACCATCTGATTATTATGTGGCTTCCAAGTGACTTAGTCATAAAGGAAAAGAAATATCTGGTTTTATGACCATCATGGACATCAAGATTATTTTTAATGTATGTTAGTGAACTGAAATTATAAGATTTATCTGTCTTGTATGCCTTTTAGTTATACTGACCATCCTCAAAGACACTCCTGATTCAAAGAAAAGTCAGTGGATCAGGAAAGCAGAGTTAGATTCAGGAATGTGGAAACTTAATTGAGGTTCAGAGTAAAACTGTATGGCTTCTTTGAAAGCATGCAGTAGCAAAACAAAAACAAAAAATAAAACTACTTTTCTACATGGCCAGCTAATGCCTAAAGATTTAAATATTAGTATAAATGTATCAAGTGAATACATTCTACATCTTAAACTTATACAATGTTATATGTCATTTATATCTCAATTTTTTTTAAGATTTAAATATTAGAAATTGACTCCTTTAACACATTTTTTGTCCCCTATTTTAAAAGTGCATGTATTTGTTATTTATTGCTTATGAGCAATTATCCCCAAAACTGAGGGGCTAAGACAACACACATTTATCATCTCAGAGTTTATGTGGATCAGGAATCTGGACACAGCATAGCTGGTCCTCCACTTCAGAGTCTCTCATAGGCTGCAATCAGTGCCCACTGAGCTGTGGTAATCTAAAGGTTCAACTAGAGCAGGATCATCTTCCAAAATCACTCACATGGCAGTTGGCAGGACTGAGTTCTTCAAGGACCACTGGCTAGAAGTCACCTCAATTCCCTGCCATGTGGATTTCTCCAACATGGCAGCTTGCTTCATTGAAGTACAAGACGAAAAGGTAATAGAGAGCCTGCTAACAGGATGAAAGTCATAATCTTCTGTAAACTAATCACAGAAATGACATCTCATCACCTTTGCCAGATTCTGTTGGTTAAAACAAGTCACTATATCCAGTCCACACTCAAGGAAAGGAGATTATAAAAGGAAATAAGGACCAGGAGGTGGGGATCATTGGAGGACATCTTAGAAATTTGCCTAACACAACACAAATTACCAAAAGAAAAAAGACCCTTTTCACAGATTCAATGGAATCTGTGGAGTTCGTGGAGAAGTGAAGTTTGAGGCCATTAGATGTCTTGGTTGGAAAATGAGGATAAAGTAGAACCTAAGAAAAGTGCTAGGGGCATGGAAGCCGCATTTTGTCAAATCCAAAATAACCTAGAAATATTGAAGCAGAGGCAATCAGAACCTCAAAGCAGCAGAGGAGGAAGGGAACCAGCATTCCTTTATCATCTATTACTTGGAAGATACTTTAAGTTTTAACTTCATCTTCACTTTACTATTACAAGCATGGGTACCAGACGGTTCCTACATTTGCATCATCGCTGACATTCGTGCCTTGTTTGGTTATATAGAGACAAACCAACCTGGATTCAATTCCTAGCAAGTCCCCTTATCATCCCTGAGCTTTGAATGCAGTGGCTGCACAATGTAATTCTTAGCGAATGACCCAATGAAACACACTGAACAGTTAGAGTGTCCTTGGAGGAAGCTCCAAGGCAGCAAGGGCATCTTTGCTGGACGCAGCAAAGATGGCTGTCCTGCTTCACTGGTACCTTGCCTTGGGCTGTACGGGAGCTTAACCTCCAGAATAACACTGCCATCTTTTTGCTTTATTTGGCCTTATTTTTTCTCCATTTGGGAGCCAAATTATAGCCTCATAAAACAGTAGGAGTGCCAGAGAAATTGCTTAAATACAGTATCTACTAAAACCTCAAACTGCTGTGCTAATTAAACTGCCTTATTGCAACAAATTTTGTAATACAAGGCAAGTAAAAATGCCAGTCTCCGTCTCTGGCAAGAGGAAATAAACCCTTCTAGTTATGTTCACATTTGACTCCAAGGCAGACAGCAGCCTGGGGAGAGGGTGTATGCTCGGATCAGCTGGCTGGATTTCCCTCTACTCCAGGGAGGCTTCTTCCACTCAGTCAGTGAACATTACTCAGGGCTGGTGGTTAACAACAGAAAAACAAGGGCCACCAAATAAGGGCTGATTGCTGACCGGATCCAAGAATTCAACAGAGAAGCTCAGAGGATTTTGTGCAAACAACTGGTCAGTAATAATTAAGCACCTGGTGTCTACATGTAATATATTAAGTTATTAAGTCCCTGTGCATGAAAAAAGGATCTTGGTGTCAAGTTCTTGCATAAAAGAGAAAGACTGGCTAAACGAAAAGGATACATAATATAAATTTATAGGTCAGGAAAGTTAATAACACAGACACTGCAGCCAGACTGCCTGATTTGCACTCTCGTCTACCACTTACTAGCTGGATGTCCTTGAATTAGTACTTAACCTCTCTATGCCTCATATGTAAGACAAGGCTAATACCAGTAAGTATTTAAGAAGGTTGGGTGAGGATTAAATAAATTTATATGAGAATAATTTAACACGGGGCCTAGCACAAGTCTATTTGCACTAAATTTGAAGAGTATTATTACAATCACTATCACTGGCCAGTGATAAAAATACTGATCAGGAAATTGAAATTCCAGTTGCAGCTCTACCTCTTATCTGAGGCCATTCCCTTCTGTGTCTTTAAATTTGTAAACTAGAGGAGTAAGATAAAAAGTGAGAGTTGAATTTCTCTAAAATTCCTTCCAGCACTAAAGGATTATGACAAATATATCACACTCAGTTCAGTGTGATATATTCAAGCCAGTGTGGCATGGAGCAGGGCATCAAGGGGAAGATATTAATTCAAGTATCTACTGAGCACTTAATGGGTGCCAGGCATTGTGCTAGGCACTAACTATTTGTCCAGGTCAGTAAAAGGAGGACAGTGGGTCGAGTCTATGTACATCAAAACATAAACCCCTGGTATGGACCTGGCTGTCTTCCCTATGCTTTTTATTGACTCTCAAAGTCAAGAAAACATGCACAGTACACCAGTCAGAGTGATAGTAGGAGAGAGGCTGCATATCAAATAAGATAATTAAAGAAGTATTCACTAAAGGGACTATTTATAAAGGGCAGGGCAGCGTATATAGGGAAACTAAGGAGGCTACCCTGTTAAATGTTCCCAGGACTTTGGGTTTAGTCAGGTATGGTGGATCAACAGACCAGGAGATCACTGCCATTGAAAAGACTGTTACTCACAGTTCTCAAGAGGAAGGGGCATGCCACATCATGCAGGGTCACACAGGGTAGCACCAGGGCCAGTCAGGAGGCAGAGGAGCAGTAGGAAAATGTGGGCAAAAGCCTTTATTGTGGTTTCCTCAGGAAAGATAGGCAAGGCAGAGTAAGCAGGCTTGACAAGTTTAGGATTGACTAGTTTGAATAATTTTGATGGGTTCCCAGGTGCAGAGCCCACCTGCTGGAAACTACGGAGCCCACGCACCCTGGAGCCTGCAAGCCACAACTAGAGGAGAGAAGCCCGCACACCGCAACGAAAGATCCTACATGCCTCAAAGAAGTGCAACTAAGGCCTGATGCAGACAAAAATAAATAATAAATAAATTAAAAAAATGGTATCAACTTAAAATGACCCCAGTAGATCAAGAAAATATTAGAGAGTTTCAAAAGTTGTGCTTCTCGCTAAGTTTTAAGCATAAACCAGCTTCATAGCCCAGTGCCTGGAATACATGGTAGGTAATCAGCAAATATCTATTGAAAAATGAATGAATAAATAATCTTAGAACAAACTGCAGTGTGGAGACAAAGAGCCTAAAGAAATTATTAATTTGTCCCTTTGGGGCTGTTTATCTTACAATTGGTAGAAGTCCAGAGTCTCTTCTTGATGGTTTATTTCTAGAATTCAGGAAATCAAAGTGATTGGTGTAAGATCAACACTTGGCTATATACCTTTAAGATAAATTTTAATCAATCATGGTTTCGTAGATGGAGATAATTCTCCTTAATATTAAGAATAATACCTAGGGCTTCCCTGGTGGCACAGGGGTGAGAATCTGCCTGCCAATGCAGGGGACACGAGTTCGAGCCCTGGTCCGGGAAGATCCCACATGCCACAGAGCAACTAAGGCCGTGCGCCACAACTACTGAGCCTGCGCTCTAGAGCCTACGAGCCACAACTACTGAAGCCCACGCACCTAGAGCCTGTGCTGTGCAACAAGAGAAGACACCACAGTGGGAAGTCTGCGCACCACAACGAAGTGTAGTCCCCACTCCCTGAAACTAGAGAAAGCCCGCATGCAGCAACGAAGACCCAACGCAGCCAAAAATAAATAAAATTTAAAAAGGAATAATACCTACAATAAGTACAATAATACCTACACAAGGCCAGTGCCTAGACTATAGCAGATGCCCAATAAACATCTGCCAATTTAGTTGAAAAGCCTATGAATGGAATTCTATTTAAAAGAATGCCCGTGTCATTTTCCTCAAGTTCCAATAAATTCAACTCCCATCCAATTCCCTGCATATAGAAAATTCAGTGACTTCTGCTTCACTTAAAACCATTTTAGGAATGTGATGGGCAAATAAAACAAGGTTCCTTTTCCACCCTGACCATACCTTGTTCATCAGGAGTCAATTCCAAAAGGTAAATCTTGAGTACGTTGGCAAGCCAAGGGACGCAACGATGCTTGATGGAAAAGCCTACTGGAGTCACGCTTATTACTCTTAATAATGTTAGTCAATTTCAACTATCCATTCCCATCACAGAGCAAGGAACAGGACTGATGAGAGAGCACCTCGGTGGAACTCTTATCCATAAAGCAACAGGCTGAAACAGAAGAGATATTTTCAGATACATCTGTCTTTGAGAGGCACAGCATTTCTCACCTTTTTCATCTGGTACTGGATTAACTGCCTAGGATTAGGTAATTGAGGACTTCCCAGACATCAAGGCGGTTCCAATTTACATACCCTTCCATGACCCTATGGCTCTGCCCTCCACTGTCACCCATCTGAAACAAAGAACAGAATGCCTTCCCCAGACTCCAACCAGTGGAAAATTTTTAAAAATCTGACTTTCACTCCATATCATTTTCATCTTTCATCTTAATTATCACCACCAAAAGTATAGAAATCATTATCTTTACGACAATGAATGTCCAATTAGCATTTCCCATATAAATTTCATATTATGAAGGAGGTTATAATGGATAATGCAAATTGCTAATAGCCTTTTTTCCTGAGCTGAAAAATTGAGGTGCTTAACAAAATGAAATTATATCTGAGCCATTTTCAAACAAGTCAAGAACTTTAATTACTGATGGGAAAAGAGAAGGAGAGACAAACTAAATTTTTTAAATGGTCATATTTTTAAATAGTTTCCCCTTTCCACAACACTGCTCAAGCTGTCCCTCTATATAGCTAAATGCTTGTCTTATTGTGCTCAATAGGTTTTAAACTACTGTGAAAATTGTTAAATGTGTTTTTTCTTTTTCATTAGCAGTACTATTTAGTAAGTTGGAAACTTATTCCAAATAAGCATTCTGTTTGCTCTATGGCATTTTAACAGGTTCCCATCCACCATAGTTCCTCACAAAGACAGATCTTGTAAGTGACACCATTCTGCCCTCTAATTAGAACATGTTGATTTAAGCAACAACAGAAGATACTGTGATTTAATGAAGCAGAATCCTAGAATTATCCGGTCAGCTCAAGCTGGCCTATGCGTTAGGCAACATGACAGTGGTTGAACATCTGTGTTCTGAAGTCACAGACCTAGGTTCAAAGCTGGCTTCACCACTTATTATCTCTGTTAATTAATCTCCATGAAGGAAGATGAAAGCAACCTCTGAGAACTATTGTGAGAATTAAATTATATATATATATACACACACATATATACACACATATATATACACATATATATACATATATATGTATGTATAAAACAGCTAGAACAATGGCTGAAAAATGTGTTCAATAAACAGTAGAGAGAAAAGGAACCTTAACTCTGACTTTAAAACTTATGAACTATCTATTAATTCAATAAATATGCATTGAACAGTCAATATGTATCAGAAAGTGTTCTAGACACTTGAGATACATCAGAGAAGAAAAAAGACCCCTGGAAAATCTCTGGGGAGATAAACAATAAATAATAAACATAATAAACAGGTAAATCATGTAGTAAGTGCCCCCAAAAAGAAATAAAAATAGAGCCAGGTAAGGGAGATTGGGAAGGGGGTAGCTGGAGATGGTTTGTTGGTTGCAATTTTAAACAGTGTAACCAGATTGAATTCTAGATTTTGAAGGCAGAACCAAAAAGATTTACTGAAGGATTGAATGTGGGATGTGAGAGAAAGAGAGGCGTTAAGGATGACTCCGAAGTTTTTGGCTTGAGCAGTTTAACTGCAAAGATTGAGTTGCAGCCAATTGACACGGGAAAGACTGAAAGTATTGCCAGTTGGATGGTGAGTGTCTGTGTGTGTGGATATGAGATGTGAGAGAAAGAGGAGTTAAGAATGACTCTAAAGTTTCTGGCCTAAGCAACTGCAAGGATGGAGTTGCCACCAATAGAGATGGGAAAGACTGGAGGTTGTGCCAGTTGGATGGTGAGTGTCTGTGTGCTATGCCACCTCCCTAGCATCCAGAGATGGCAGCTGCTTTAATAAAATGTTAGGGAAACATCCAGATCTTCCATTCTATGATGTGATTTGGCTCTGAGGGATGTTTCACTGTATTACCTCAGTAAAGGTTCTGGTTTGACAAACCTCCCTATTTCTGTTTTATAATGGAAGAAGGTAAAATGGCAAGGTATACATATGCATTAAAAACAGTCAAATATACACAGGTATCTAAACATGTGCATGTACTACTAACCGGTTATTGGAAGTAATAAGTACTCAGTATGCTTTTTTAAAATAAATATGACCACATGACATGAAGAAATGAGCAGACTATAGCAGAGGGCCATGAATGGTGCTGTGAGGAGACAATATGGCACAGTAGACGTTACACCCAAGGGGAGTTAGGGTGCAACCACCCTGGTTTACCTGAGACTTTCCTGGGTTCAATACTGAAAGTCCTGTGGCCCACAAAACTCCCCAGCTCCAGGCAAACTAGGACAGTTGGTCATCCTACAGGGGATGTTAAGTTTGGGACATGTTAAGTTTGTAATGTCTATCTGACATCCCAAGTGTAGATGTCAAGTAAACAGATGAATATATGAATCTAGAGTTTAAGAGTGAGAAGAAATAAATTTGGTTGTTG
Organism: Lagenorhynchus albirostris; assembly: GCF_949774975.1. Taxonomy (NCBI): domain Eukaryota; kingdom Metazoa; phylum Chordata; class Mammalia; order Artiodactyla; family Delphinidae; genus Lagenorhynchus; species Lagenorhynchus albirostris. The sequence goes on along the minus strand of NC_083103.1, from coordinate 16,702,461 downwards.
CCAGCATAAACATGGTGTTTAAAATAATGAGAATGTATACCACTATGAGATTTTACATTCAGCTAAAAGGATTCACCAATAGCGATCTGTCCAGCACATACTGAATGCCAAGTTCTAGGAGTACAGGTAATAGTTCAAGCCCTTTCAACAGCCACAGACAAATAACCAACTAGTGACAGTGCATTTTGATGTGTACAACTTCAGTGGTGGTCCCATCAAGAACAAGATGATAGCACAAGGTCTTTGAAGAATGAATAGGAGTTTTAAAGGCAGATGAAGTGGTAGAGAGAGAGGAAGTGAATTCAGAGCAGAAAATACAGTGTGTGTGACAACATGGAGAAGTGAAACAGCATGGAAGGTTTCAGAAAACTTCAAGAAGTTTGATGGTTCAGGCTCATGAAATAAAAAGATAGAAGTGATAAGAAATGAAGTAAAAATGTCCCATTTATCACCAATGGGCAGGCACTTGAACTTCAACAAAACCAGAAGCAGTACAGAAACACAGGGCACACTGACCAGAAACCATGGTTATTTCAAAGGCCCACTATAAGTAAATGCAGCATGGTGTTGCTGTTCAAACTTCACACCTCATTAGAAATATAAATGTGGGAAAGTAGTTTTCTCTATTTTTAGTTCTTTCATCTAAAAATAGACATAACAATAACCATGAAAGATTTGGCCAAGTTCTTTCATGGATGTGTAGGGAAAAGTAAACTGATAGATTTACAAGGATAATAATTCTTTTGTAACTGTTGACTTCACCATTCTAAACAATGGTAAAAATTAACCATGCCCAAAAGAGAAAGGAAAGTCATAACAAAAGTGTATTTGTGGAAGCAAGGGCAGACGGAGGCCCACATGAGTTTTGTCAACCACAGTCTAGGTAACATAAATTTGTAACATTTTAGAACTAGAAGAACATATAAATTATGAATTTGGTGGTTTTTAAACTTATTTTAGCAACAAAACCCTTTGGTCATACAGAGTCCTACAGATAATCTCAGTTTATAAATTTACTAAAAGCAGAACTGTCCTGAGTGAGTCCTGGATTGGGGGAAGGGAAGACAGTTCTTTCTGTTCAATTTCCCTATGGCTTTCTTTCCCTGTAGCCACAAAAGTATACCCCAGAACCCTGGAGCTCTACAGAACAGTTTTAAGACAACTGTTGTAAATAATCTAATCCAATCCCCTCATTCTATAAGACCAAGGGCCAAGAGAAGAATGACATTTATCCAAAGTCACAGTGTTAATCAACCACTGTTGTGCCGTATTATCTCCCCATAGCACCATTCCTGGCCCTCTATTATAGTCTGCTCATTTCTTAGTGTCATTGTCATCTTTATTTTTTAAAAGTGTATTGAGTACTTATTCACTCTAATAACCAATTATAATAAATGCATACATATAAATATCTGTGTATATTTGACTATTTTTAATGAATACATATACCCTGCCATTTTACCTTCCCCTATTATAAAACAGAGAGAGGGAGGTTTGTCAAACCAAAACCTCTACTGAAGTTCACAACATCATTAGAGCCAAATAAAAACACCTTAGGATAGAAGATGTGAATGCCTCCCTAACATTTCATTAAGGCAATTACCATCTCCAGATGCTAGAGAGGTGGTATACCATAATGCTTAGGAGCACAGGCTCTGGAGGCAGGCCTCCTCATTTCTAATCTAGCTCCATGAGGTGTTAGACAAGTTATTTAAATCCTCAAAGTCTCAGTTTCCTCATCTGTCAAATGGGACTAATAATAATGGTAACTCCTTCTTTGGGATTAAATTAATGTATTCAAGGTTAGGACACTTCTTGGCACATGTAAGTCCTTAAAAACTTATTTATCTCTAAAATGTCCATCAGATGTTAACCCATTAAAGAATGAACCTCCATCAAAAGCACTAATCATCTCTAAACGGCACATCCCACCCTTAGTCTAGACCAACAACAATTTGAAAACAATAAGCAAAAACCCTCTAGTTTGTCTTCGCTATCATGCAGGGACAAAGTAAACACTTATTCCAGGTCTTACCAACCTTAAATCATTCTTACATATGAACATGCCCTCCAACTCTCTACAACCTACCTCCAAAATAAATGTACTCTCATGCTGTAAGAATTCCTAGTTGTACTTACTAGAAAGCCTATGATCTCCGATGTGGAGTTCCTAAAAATTGCCAAAATGCCAAACATGAAAGTTCTCATTCAAGGAAAACAGGCTCCTATTACTACTCCTTCCCCAGTCCCAAGCCTTGACACAGGTTTACTGCAAGAAAAAAAAAAGAAAGGCAAAGAAGAAAGCCAGATAAATGGATCTACTACATTTTTAGGAAATCTACTTCCCAACAGATCTCAGCTATGAGAGTGGAAAATTAGCAGGGACACAACAGAACAAGACTGAACTGGACTGAACTTTATTCATTGTCCCATGGAGCCAGAGCCTATTCATTCAAGCTCATTAAGTGCAATCAATATTCTATAATGGAACCATCAACTGCTATATGCCTGACATAAACAACCAACACACTAAGTCCAAATTAAGAAACAGGCTTGGCTTTCAGACACAGACTTGAAACTCACTGCTCAAGAGTTCATTTCCCTGGGAGGCAGTCACAGCATTATGAGTGTCATTTTACACAATCACACTTACATTTCTCCTGCCCCCTTACTCACTCTCTTCCTGAAATCTAACGCATATGTCCATTTTTCTCTCTTTAAACAAATGATTAAAAGTTGTATTCTGTTCTCTCTTTTCTTCCAGATTTTAGTTAATATAAGTTAAAAGCTTTTTTACCTATAAACATCATTCAAGAGTTTTGACTTCCTCGTGGCTTTCAAAATAAATCCAAAGAACCCTAGTACTTGCAGCTAACGATGGAGGACTGGCAACATACCTTTAATTACTGTCTCTCTCAGGACTCTCAAAATTATAGTAAAGGAATCAAAAAACATAAATTCATAATGACAAAGAGAATAAGAGAGATAGCACTAAACATAATAGTGCAATAAATTCCTGGAAGATAGAAAGAAGAAGAGACAGGGAAGTTAGGAGGGGAAGAGGTCACTGCTTAAGTGCATGCAGAAGGAAAAGTGGAGGTTAAAAGGGCTGATTTTTCACTGAACCCCAGAGAGGCTCAGTCAGAGCTGAGAGTCACAGATACAAATGATGTTAGCAAAGAGCTGCAGGTCTGAAAACAGGAAGATTGGCTAAATGTCAGCATTCGGAATAGTCAATCTCCCCAACACACACACACACACACACACACACACACACACACACACACACACACACACACACACACACACACACACACACACACACTCCCTTGCAAAGAAGACTTGAGTTTCCACATTGAAAGGGCACACTGAGCACCCAACACAGTAAATGACAAAAGATCTACATCGTGGCACATTAGTGTGAAATTTCAAAACATCAGTCATAAAGAGATGATCCTACAAGTTTCCAGAAAGAAATGTGTCACTTACAGAGGAATGAGATTCAGGAAGGCATCAAACTTCTCAACAGCATAACAGGTTGCTAGATGACAAAACTGGCATATTTAAGACTCGCAAGGTAAAACACTGGGTCAAAAATTGATTTTTATGTCCAGTAAAACAATTTAAGTATAAAGGTAGACACAGAATTACATGAACACGCAATAATTAAGGGAATGCTGTTCCTTTAATCCTTTCCTGAGGAACCTCTTATGGACCAAGATTCAGATATCAAAATAACTATTGATAGAAATAAATGGACCCAAGGCCTAAAGGTGAGCATAAATATGTAGTTACCTGTAAAACTAAGATTAAACGATATTTATAAAGAAGACAGTATAATGGGTATATGCTCTTACAATGTAGACATAGTACAATTATCAAAAACTAGCATAGAATGGAAAGAGTGCTTGAAAAGTAGATTAAACCCACTGATTGTCGTATAGATATTAAGTGAGAATAAAAGAACACTACTTCAAATCAGATGCTTGATGTAAAGGGGGAGTGGAAAGAAAAGGTTACCACCTGATATCAATAATGCTTATAGTTAGGAACAAATAAGAAACAGACCAAGGAAAGAGGAGACTAAGAGTATTACAGAAATGTATTTGAGTAAAAGGTTACCGTCAGAACAAAAATACAAACCTCCCAAAATTAATGGAAAAACTTACCCCAAAAAAGAGACAAAACAGATCGAGTAAAAAAATTAAACATATAATGAATCACTTTATACGTGTGTGTGCTTATTTATGTACTTATATATATGCTTATGTTAAAAATTTTTTAAGTTAAAAAAATTTTTAAGTCAACATTTTTTTTAAAAGATTACTTATAGAGTTGAGAAGGAATAGACTGCAAGAGACAGGATTTGAAGCTAGAATTCTTGGAAAACACCTTGTATTACAGATTATACTTTGGAATAGTGTAAAAATTTTACCTAATTATAAAATAAAATTAAACTAAGAGCAAGTCCTAAAATTTAATTAAATAAATTAGCCTAACTATACACAATTAGTGGTATAACCATCAAAGAATAATAATTACAAGTGACTTTAAATTATAGTAACTTCACTGTGCATTCCAAGTGGAAATATACAAAAATAATTTTTAAAATTATTTTGAGTCATCCTATCATTGATAGTAGTTTTGGTACTGTTATTCTGAGACTGATTTCTGTGTACTGCAGGATAAAGTTAACAACTTATTGTATTGGTGATATTGAGCACAAGGATTTGCACATTGGATGAAAACACACAGATGTAAAATTGATAAGATTAAGCAAAAATGCTGTAATCCTAAATTTGAATTGAAAGAATCGATATAAGACTATGAAATACTTTTTCTAAACTATGTACTCCCTAAGCTTCTATAAAGGTCCAGAAGCAACAGCCCAACCGGTAGTAATGAGCACTCCTAGTATCCACACAGTGGCCCCACAAAACTTTCCCACTAAAAGGAAACAGGTATTCTTGGAGAAATGGCTCAATCTAGATCTAGGGCATAAAATTCCCATCTTGTCATTGAAAACAAGAATTTCCATGGCACGGAAACATGGATTTTGTCATGGATCATGTTGAAAAGATTAAAGAACCAAATTTGAATAAGCTTCCACTGTCCAAATTTGGGACCATCTGAGTATTAACAAAGATAATAACTGCAATTATTTTAGACACATCATATACATTTAAATGCATGAGATCGTAATTTTACGCAAAAAAAGTTCATGGGTAACTTTCAAAGAATGGTAGAGAACCAACTCATTCTGTTAACAACTGGTAAATAAAAGGAAAAAATTAAGCAGCTGTCCTGCCTTTTCTATATAAGTCTGTGGGGAAGTTGTAAAGTTGGAGAAGAAAACCAAGATACAGAAAGAGCAACATGACTAAGCCCAAGATCCAGCAAAGCTGAGAAACAGAACCTGTGATAGAGTGACAAGCTCAAACTTTCCCCCGGTTTACTGAAAGTCCCAAATCTCAGGAAACCCCTCAGTCCTAGGCAAACCAGGACAGTTGGTCACACTACCTATGGAAACACTCCCAAGGTCAAAAGCTCACATGGGGAGAGAAGCTAGGTTATAACAAAACTAACCTAACACTTGCTTGAAGGCCTAGCTTCTACCCTTGTAGATTTGACTGTTCATTTTAAAGGGGTTACTGGTATTGAATTGTAATTGGTACACAATGGTCTCTCTTGATCCACAGTAATAACAGTAGCTTCTAATTATTGAGAACCTATCTTCTGCCAGGCATAATATAAGCCAGTTACAAGGAATTTCTCATTGAATCTTCATGCTAACCATATGAGATAAGTACTATTTTTATTTCCATTTACAGATGAGAAGACTCAAGTTTCCATGGGTTAAGGTACTTTCCTAAGGTGGCCCAGCTCCTAAGTGGCAGACCCTGGATCAGACCTTAGGTCAGTCTTACTCCAAAATCCTTCCTCTTTGTCATCACACCATATTGTCTCTTGCTTACTCTCTCTTCCAAGCAAGTGTTCCAATCAACAATAATCGAGAATTAAACACAGGATCTTTAAAGTCATCCATCCCCTTTAAGTTCAAGAAATGTTTTGGATAGGCTCAAATATAGAATATAACCCAAGAATATTATTCTCCTAACTACCAAATCTAGGTCTAGACTAGCCAATATCAACTTAGCTTTACTTTAGGGAAGAATCAAATTTGGGGTCTTTATAGCCTATAAATCTAATTGGTGTTTGACTTATAAAAGCCCATGAGACTATATGGGAGAGGACCAAAGTTTTACTACCATACCAGATAAATGACCACAAATTTTTAAACTTCCTGACAGGGAACAAAAAAGCAAACTGACAAGTGTGAATCAGCGGCAAACTATGTTAATAGATTCTCCAAACTCATTATGTCTTAATGGTGACTGGCAAGTCACTGCGTTTACAGAGGCAGAAAGGTGAGCAAGGAGACCACTTTCAAGCTCCTGACTGACAGCCAGGGATCCGGTTTCTAAAACGGAGCCTTTACAGGAATCCATAAAATTCACCCATCACAAAACTAAATAGAGACCATCTGCAATGAGGGGAATCAAACTCTGAGCCTAGGGCTCAGCTGAGGCTCTACTACCACCAGGGTTATAGCTGTAGATAAATACGCAGAGAACACAGCCATGATAAGTGATTAAAAGACACTGTTAAAAAGAAATTAGGGGGAATCCTAATTTAACAAATAGTTAAATATCATTTAAACAAATATGTGGGAGTCATAGTATATACATAGTATAATACAAAAGTGTGCAGACCTTAGAACCAAACCGACCCAATATCTCGTCTTGTTAGCAATAATAATTAAAATTACTATTGCTAGCATTGATTTAATGTGTGTCAAGCACTGTAATAAGTATTTGACTTATGTTCTCATAAAGGACACATAGGTAGTGAGTGATTCTAATCCAGGTCTGTCTGACTTTAAAACCTATTCTTCACACCAGAAACACCTTCAAACAGATGCCTGGGATAGCCTAGCACTTCCAGAGAGGCTGGATTCCTTCCTCTCTATCCTTCCCACACAGCTCTCATTCTCATCCAATGTACTTCCTAGATGTGGGAATTTGGGGAATTGTTATGGACCCTCAACTTCTTCATCTTCAAAGTGTGGATAAAGAGCATTTGCCTCTTTGGGCTGTTGAGAGAATTACATGAAACCATAGCCCAGTACAGGCTTATCTCATTGTAGGATTTTAATGTGTTAGCTCCCATTGTACATAGCTGTACTAGGTAGTAACGTGAAACTCCAAAATTATAATAAAGCCCAGCCCTTGCCCTTAAAATGTTTATAATCATTTTCATGTTACCCATAATGAGGAGCAACTATTCTAAAATTACTAGCTGTGACTTGATATCCACATTAGGGCAAAATTCTGGGCTAGATGATGTACTGATCTGATCCAATGGGACATTTCATTTGTCGTTAGTTCTTTAGCTTGTACGATGCCCTCCCTTCATCAGTTTCCTACCTCTGAAGGAAAAGACTTTTCAAAATCTTGCTCTAAGACTTAGTCTCAGTCAATGGAAATGCACCAAACTTCCCAGCACAACCATGACCTCTGCCAGGAATCTTCCTGGAAAAAAGTAGATACTGCTTGCTTGGGCTTTTTTTTTTGATGTGGACCATTTTTAAAGTCTTTATTGAATTTTTTACAATATTGCTTCTGTTTCATGTTTTGGTTTTTTGGTCGCAAGGCATGTGGGATCTTAGCTCCCTGACCAGGGACCAAACCCGCACCCCCTGCATTGGAAGGCAAAGTCTCAACCACTGGACCGCCAGGGAAGTGCCATGCTTGGGCTTTAAAATGCGGAGAGCAGAAGTTCTGAAATGCAGTATGTCCCCATTCTTGTGAAGATACAGTCACAATCCATTTGTTATCAATAATAGTTAAAATACCAAAATCACCAATTGCTTTTTTCATGAATGTGAACATCATTATAACAATTAAAATAGTATAAATCTTTTTTTTTTTTTTTTTTTTTGCGGTACGCAGGCCTCTCACTGTTGTGGCCTCTCCCGTTGCGGAGGCACAGGCTCCGGACGCGCAGGCTCAGCGGCCATGGCTCACGGGCCCAGCCGCTCCGTGGCATGTGGGATCTTCCCGGACCGGGGCACGAACCCGTGTCCCCTGTATCGGCAGGCGGACTCAACCACTGCGCCACCAGGGAAGCCCAATATAAATCTTATTGTTAGCTTTCTGACATATTTTGCTGTGTGGGAGAAGGGTGGAATTATGGTCTGCCCACTAGAAATTGTTCACATGAGGATCATCCAGCATAGATGTCATGTCAGAAAATTAGTTTGAGAATTAATGATCTTTGGAGTCAGCAGCTTTGGGAAAAAAGTGAAAGGGATATTTATCCTGAACCAGGATACCAAGATATATATAATATATATGACATCATTTAATATCACCATGCACTCTTCTAATATATTAATTCAAATAAACACATAATAATTTAGTTAACTACATATCCAGCTATGGATTAGGTTTCAAATACTATTCTCACACTATTTTTCCTCTTATACCCACTGTACTTCTGAGTTTTCTTCTCCAACCCGCAGTTGAAGATTATTTAATTATTATATCCACATCACATATAATTAGAAAAGAGACTCTTCTACTGCTCCCAGGATTCTAAAGCCAATGAAAAAAAATTTTTCAGTTCCTACAAAAAATACCATTGCCGAAATGGACATCTCCATTTCACCATTCATCCATCCAAATATTTATTAAGCATCTACCATTTGCCTGGTCCTCCACTAAGCATTCACGAGGTTAAATGAAGACCCTGCTTTTTGGAAGGTTATAATGCAATCTTGAAAATAAGACATATTCATCAATACCAACTTATGTACTATGGGAAAAAGTAGTAAAGCCCAGCGGTTAAAACCTCCAGTTTGGGATTCAGACAGCTTAAAGCTAAATTCTGCCTCTGGAACTGCACAGCGTTGCTACTGGGAGGAGAGTGGTGACAGCTGTCATTGTACTGGGGAGAATTAGATTGGGATGGTTGACCGTGGGGTTGCGGAGGTTAGGGTTGTGCAAGCGCTGTGATGAATGTGGTGACTGAAAAAAGGGGAGCACACACAAAGTGCTGCCAAGTTCCAAGCAGGGAGGGGTTCATTCCAGTTGAGGCTATCAAGAAAGGCCTCATGGAAAATGCGGCATTCCAGCTTGACCCGGAAAGATGAGTAATTATGGACAAAAGGAGGAAGACCAGAGAAGGGGCACTGCAGGCAAAAGAAACATCACGAATAAAAGCAAAGTAATGGGAATTTAAGAAGTATGTTCTGGAAACACAAGCAATGCAATCTGACTAAAGGACAGAGACAGGAATAAGGTTGGAAGGTAAGGTGCAGGTCAGCTTGTAGAGAATTTTAAACTTCAAACAAGCTAAGGGATTTAGACTTTAATTAGTGTGGATATTCACAAGAAGCCTAGGAGTGCTTTTTAAGGGAAAGTAATCTTTGTGAGTAAGGCAGAGGTCCCAGTAGAGGGTGATAGTTTAACAGGTTTCTATTACTATTAACACAGAAAAATCAATAACTCTACAGTGTATTCCATGCTGGAATCATGCCTGCTACTTGTCAACAGACCAAAGAGAAATGACTTCCGGCAACTAGAGTTGAAGGGAAATATGTTTATTGATGCTTACTTTAATTTATTGCTGCTTCAAGGGCTTGACAAGATGAGAAGGCAAGCTCAGAGGAAAATTGCAAGGGTGGTAACATGGCTCAGATCATTTTAAGGAAATACAGAAATGTTTTGTTCTCTCAAACTACCAAGACACAAAATCCAGTTACTATTGAGGCAGGCCCTTCAAGGATTTAGAAATTGAAAGGGATTCATGAAATCTACCCAGAGGTTACCAAATCAGGTTCCCCCATGAGCAGTTACTCACTCTTTCACATTGTAGCTAATTAAATAAAAATTATGTAAGGGTAAAAAGTCAGAGAACTCTAAGACTTCATAAAGCATTGCAATTACATACAACTCCCACTTTAGCTTCTGGTTATATTAGCCAGGGCTCTTGCAGCTATAAAGCCACAGAAACTCAACTCAAACTAACTTAAACAGAAAGAAATTAATTAACTCACATAGCTGCAACGCCTAGGAATTTAGACATAAATAATTCCAGGTGTTCAAATGGTGTCACAGTCCATTGTTACCATCACTCATCTCTGCTTTTCTCTGGGTTGGCTTCATTATTTTCACAAGGAATAAGAATAGCCACAGCAATTCCAGCTTATATTACCTTTATAACTTATGATTCCCCCCCCAAATTAAAATACTATATCTCTGTTGTGTCACATAGCAAGTTTCCTGGAATGCTCTGATTGGTCACGCTTAAAACGTGTGACCACTCCTTGAATCAATCACTATGGTCAGTCAGAAGAGGTCGAGACTGCCCACCTTTATTATTAAAGGTAACACCCTTGTAACAGGGTATCATAACAACACTGAAATCTCAGAAACGTAACAGAAGAGAATTTTCTTTCTTGATCAAGCAGGAGTTCAGAACGGATGTTCCTAATTGGCAGAGGGGATCCCTGCTCCATGCAGGCAGTCAGGGTCTGTGTATGTATCAGTACTTTACACCTATTGGAAAAGAAAAAGATTTTGAGCAAGGAAATGAAATGACATGGTCTGATGTCTTTGTTTTACAAATAAGGAAAAGGACATAAAGGGACAATGTACATCCACTACTATTTTGTCTCAAGGATCAGAGTTCTAGACCCAGAAAAGCAACTTGTTCACTGTGTGACCTCTCTTCATTTTATCTGAGAGTGTCCTCCCTCATTTGTAAAATGAAGACATCAGACCATGTCACTACTCTGCTCCAAATCTTTACTTTTTAAATATCTATACAGTGTAAGTATACAGTACTCAGTATTCGTTACAAAAATTAATTTATCTCTCCATAATATAAATAATTGAGACTCACTATGACATAGTGAGGGGGATGGAGGGAGTGAAAATGCTGTGGGAGTTTGATCCTAGCCTATCCGGATATCAAAAACGGAGATGATGCTATTCTCACGAGATAGAAATAATGTTCCCGACACCCACATCTTGACATATGGATGTGAATGGGTATGGTATTGTGATGAGAGTGTGAGAAGTTATTGTAATTTTAAAGCTTATGTAATCTTGTGAAAGCCTTATTCTCTGAGTCAAGCTTGGATTAGGAAATGGTACCAATAAGATCTCCTAAAATTCTATCTGCCAAAAAAGTACCTTATTTATCTCATGACTCCAATGAACTATAATTACTGGTAAAAACAGGAAGGGCTCCTGTTGCTTGAAACATCTAGACTCTAAGCCAGTAGATTCTATTGCCTAGCATAGATTAAGCATCTAGGAAGAAGGGAGGGAGGGAGGAAAAGGAAGGAGGAGGGGGAAGAAAGGAGGAAAAGGTTGGTGAGTTGAAGGTTTTATAATGGTTGGAGAGGATTATTTCAGTGCTTACCACACATACACACACACACACACTCCCACACATACTTGCACAGGTACCCACTAACCCTTTGCTATAATCATAAAACATTCCCTTGGGCCCACGGAAACTGCTTTTAGCAACCTTCCCCATCAACTGCTCTCAGAAACCTTCCCCATCAGGGATGAAAGGGGATTGTTGTAGGAAATAAAAGGCCCATTAAATATAATCTTGTCTGCCTGGGCCTATTTTTGCACAGATGACATTCCCATGTGTGTCTATTATGGAGACCAGTCAGGAGGGAAATATTTTGGTTTTGATAACCACCCCTGTAACACTTAAATATCAGTCAGAGGAGGTTTAATGCTGTAAGGACTCCAAAATGTAAGTAACTTAACATAGAAACAGGCAAGTTCTCATACCACAGTCCAGTACGAGTTAACCACAGGGAAATGGGTCATTCAGTGACTCAAGCTCCTTCCATCTTGGGCTCCACAGTGCTCTAAGTCCTTGGAATCCTCTCAGTTCAGCTGTAAACTGGGGACAAAGAATGGAGAATCACTCACAGGAGGTGGGCCAAGCCTAGATTTGCCTAGAATCTGCCCACAGTCCATTGGCCAGAACTCAGTCCTACGGCCCCACTTACCTGCATGGAAGGCTGGGTATGTAGTCTAGCTATGCTCTGGGGGAAACGGAAAATGGTTTCATGAACAACTAGTCAGTCTCTGACACAAATTACACATGATTCTACCACTAATTCCAGATTTGTGCTACATTTCTGTGACTTCCAATGCCAACAATTTTTTTTTATAACCTTGACACTGGCTATAGTCACCCAGGGAGGATTTCACTAACTGGAAACATTCATGGAGCAGTAGCATCTGTACTTAAAGGTCATGTAACATTTGCTTTGGGATGGTCATTATGGGGACACATACATACCCACTATTGAGAGAATGGTACTCAGGGAAATGTGATTGGGAAAGAAGTGAAAAATGAGAAGACTTCGGGAGAGAAAGAGGCAAGCAGGAAGCTGAGGGGATGATGGATACAGAGAGTAGCCGTCCCCTGGAGCTACTTCAGTTTCTGCTATTGTTGAGCTATGTTTGCTCAGCCTTCCCTGGATTTCCATGCGCTGTCACAGGATCTTTACCTCAAACTACCCTTTCACTTGAGCTAGTCCAAGAGGATTTTTTTTTTCTTTGTAACTCAAAGGTTTCTCTGAAGAGGCCTTACAAATAAATGGACTTGACTCTGTATCATAGGAGGACAATTAGATTCACCCCCAGGTAGAAATATCAGGAAGGCGTCATGTAGGCTTTGTGAAATATGAAATAAACAGTCTTCTAGTATCTCCATAGGGGCTCATAGATGCTACCAGGCCCTCCCTTCAGAGGGAACAGACATGCTGGTTAGAAATGTGGGCTGAAAAAGAGAAGGGCTCCCCTCTACTGATTGACCAGGGACTGGAGGCAGAAGCTCCCTGGCTTTTGTGCTTCCAGTACCCACAGAGAAATGAAAATCTTATTTTCCAAACAAAGTCAGAACAGGGCCAGAGAGCAGGAGGGAGACTGTTCAGTGATATTTAAAACTCTATATAAGAATCCTACTGTATTTTCCTTTTGCTTCTAAATTGAAATCTATGAGGTGAGGCAGCTGCCTATCTGCCCTGTCTTGGGCAGGCTGCAGGGCTCTCAGCAAAAGAGCTCAACTCCCTGAACATCCCCTGCAAAAAACTTCCTTCTCTATTTACGGTCTGAGTGATTTGTCTTGGCAGTTGCCCAAGGTGGTGATATTACTAGTTCTAAATAGGCTCTTGACGCACAAAGAGCTCTGCCTGAACAGATCACCCCATGTCCACAGAGGCCAGGGATAAGGACGTGCACCATTCAGGGACAATATTCTCCTCTAATAGTCTGGGGTACACTCCAGTGCACACAGAAAGCGGCAATAAGCACCCCAAAATCATATGCTAAAAAGACTTCTGTGGGCCTCAGACAATGTGGGAAAGATGATGAAGTAATTCAGTCATTCTTTTATTCGCTCTTCATTCAACTAATAGTTATTAAGTGTCTACTACATGCCTCCAGTTATTATAAAAGTTCTACTAACAATATATGCACCAAGAATCACTTATAGACTGAATAATATGTTCATTTTTATATTTATGAATGACTATTTTTAAAGTAGGTAATTAGGGGAGAAAAGAGGCCATTCCTTTGCTGTCTTCTCATCTCCTTTCCATTCCATTCTCCTTCTCTGAATATGATCACCATTCCTTGGGTGATGTCACCTAATTTCATGGTTTTCAAAGCCATCAGTTTCAGATGCTTCCAACATTTATATCTCTAGCTCAGATCTCCCCAATGAACTTGAGCCTAGAATGTTCCACTCCCTGACTGACATCTACATGCTTATGTCTCCAGGCTACATAAGCCCAAAACTAAGCTGCTGATCACCTTCCACCAAGCATGTTCCTTCCATGGTCTTCCCTATTTGACGAATGGTATCCCCATCCTTCAAAGTGCTCATCCAAAAAGCTTCAGACGTCCTTATCACTTCTGCCTTAGGCTACCACAGGTAACCAATCATCAAATTCTTCCAGCATTACATTCGAACTATATAGAGACTCCAACTACTTCTTACCCCTTTCACCACCAAACATCCCTGGACCAAGGCACCTTCAATTCTCGCATGGATTATTCTGTGTCCCACCTTAGCTCCCCCATTCTGCCCTTGGCTTCTTAGCATCTATTCTCAAGACAGCAACCAGAGAGATCCTTTAGAAATATAAGTCAGTTCAGCTCACTCCTCTGTTCCAAACCTTCCAATGGCTTCCTATTTCATTCACAGCTTTGGTGTCCCCAGCTGTACGTAACAGATACAAATAGTACACATACTAGAGATACAAATAAGACCGTAATTCCTCCAATGACCCTTAAGGTTGTTAATACTATGAATTACAGCAGTCACACTCCACCCCACTCCTATTCATTCGCTTTAATACAGCCATATTGGTCTCTGCTCTTCCTTGAAACAGCTAAGCAGACTTCTGCTTCAAGGCCTTTGCACTTGATGCTTCGTCTTCCAGGAATGCTGTTCTCTAAAGTATCAGTATGGCTCATTTCCTCACTTCCTTCTGATATGTCAGTTTATATAGATACATATATATACATACATATATGTGTATATGTATATATATATATAAATATTTTATATGAAATAACTACTCTCCCCCAAGACTCCTTACTCCATTACCATGCTTTATTTTTCCCTTTGCTGTATTTTTTCCTTATATTTTCACCATATTACATATCAAAGTGCTCTCGTTTATTTCTCTCCATAAAAGCATAAACTTTGTTTCATTCGCTGGTGTGTTCCTAACACCTAGAACAGCCCTTGACACATAGTAATTCCTCAATAAGGGAAATGCATGCACCACTTGATGCATGAATAAACTGTCTTAAAAGCTGGTAACATACAGCCACTATGGAGAACAGTATGGAGGTTCCTTAAAAAACTAAAAATAGAACTACCATACGACCCAGCAAATCCACTACTGGGCATATACCCTGAGAAAACCATAATTCAAAAAGAGTCATGCACCACAATGTTCACTGCAGCTCTATTTACAATAGCCAGGACATGGAAGCAACCTAACTGTCCATTGACAGATGAATGGATAAAGAAGATGTGGCACATATATACAATGGAATATTACTCAGCCATAAAAAGAAACGAAATTGAGTTATTTGTGGTGAGGTGGATGGACCTACAGTCTGTCATACAGAGTGAAGTAAGTCAGAAAGAGAAAAACAAATATCGTATGCTAACACATATGTATGGAATCTAAAAAAAAAAAAAGGTTCTAAAGAACCTAGGGGCAGGACAGGAATACAGACACAGACGTAGAGAATGGACTTGAGGACACGGGGAGGGGGAAGGGTAAGCTGGGATGAAGTGAGAGAGTGGCATGGACATATATACACTACCAAATGTAAAACAGATAGCTAGTGGGAAGCACCCGCATAGCACAGGGAGATCAGCTCAGTGCTTTGCGACCACCTAGAGGGCTGGGATAGGCAGGGTGGGAGGGAGATGTAAGAAGAGGGAGGGGATATGGGGATATATGTATACGTATAGCTGATTCACTTTGTTATAAAGCAGAAACTAACACAGCATGGTAAAGCAATTATACTCCAATAAAGATGTTAAAAAAAAAAAGCTGGTGACAGTATCTCTCTTAGAAAGAGAAATGACTTTGCTGGCAAAATGATATAAGTCTTTGGGATAGAAGGTGAAGCCTTGGGGACATGGGTATAAGCAAGAGCCAAGGGAACAAAGAAGAAAACCATGAGATAAGAGGAATTTGTTTTTTCTTTTTGAGAGAAATGGAGAGGCAAAAGAAGGGACAGATAAGTGGGCAGGGGGGAGGAGGGTATGGAAATGGTGTGAATACGAGGACCAAGTGAGGTAAAGCGGCCAGTGGAAAAAACCCTATAACGTGAAAAACGAAACCTGTTATAAACAGAGGTACCCAATGTTCAGTTTGAAGTTGTTTTGATGAACTTCTCATGTCTCCTCAATGCATCAATCTTGTTAAACTTGTACATTGCCTTATGTGAGTCTTACGTAGGCAGGGCAACAACTCTAAGTACAGTGCTCCTCCACCTAGGCAGATTGAGGGAACCAGGCAGGAGGGGCAGGAAGTATAATCAAAAGACCAGAATCTGAGTTCTGGTGCCAGCACTTCTTACCTGTAAATCTCTGGGCATGTCTCCAAGCTTTGGTTTTCCTGACTATACATAACAGATACAAAGAGCTACACATACGTGAGATACAAATACAGTCATATCACTTCTATTAGCTTTATTAGCAATAAAGCCAGTGTCTCCCTCTTGAGGCTCCTTATTCCCATGAATTATTCAAGAAATTCAAGGGCTTTAGAGACCCATAAAAAGGTTTTTTCTTACCCAGGGAAATAGAAAATCGAGTCTGATTAGTCAACAGGCCTGCTCTAGTTTCTTTGCTGGGGCTGGTTCTTTACCAGAGTTGTGTGGCTCTACTGCTATGATATTTCACTGCTCCAGATACCAGCACAGCCTGCAGTCATTCTTCGAAAGAAGTGAGTCTCAGTCCCTTTAAAGTCAGGCTCAACCAACAAAGCCCCAAAGTTGGACTTCTGCCAGTTATAGATCTAACAACCAACACTTGTAGTTCCTGTGTACAGCCACTTTCCAGGGAACTATCCGGCCCCAGGAGGACTGGATCACTCTTGTTTGTTTATCCTCTGCCTCTCAGATCCAAAACCACCTATCCACCTTCTTTCCTGACCAAGGGAACAGGCTGCTTTTCTTTTGATGCCCTCAAAACTAACAAGGTCTGATTACAGCCTCTGCCTTCAGAATATGGGGCTGCTTGTCTACCCTTGAAAGAGTGGCTACCCAGGGATTTGAGAAATGCACACCCCACCATTCTAAGTAGAACTAGCCTCTGTGGCTTTAAACACATTAATCCTTCTAAAAGGATGCTCCCTACGTGATATTAAAGTGGTTACACCCATCCTACTGAATGAGGGGGATCTGCATGTGTTGATTCCAAGGTGATTTCCTGGCAGCCAGAAAGAAGAAAAAATTTCTTGGGGGCCACAACACTGTATGTCCACCTTTGCTATTGGAGGGACTGTATGTGATAATGTCAAAGTGCCTCATTAATCATGGTGCACTATACTGACATTAGTTGTAGTCATAAACTTGGATGAAAAATTTTAGCACACTGCAAAGAATATAACCCACAGGGTAAAGCAGACTAGGAAAAGAACCCAACTCTGCCATTTCCTATATATGCAACTTTGTGCAAGTTACTTAACCTCTCTGAGCATTCATTTGTAAAATGGGAATTAATAATAATATTAATATGCTACATCGATAACATAATATTGATAATTATCTCTTGGAGTTGCAAGGAATATCAATCAAAAAATTAAAGAGGCAAATTATCTGAATTAGATTCAGGCATAGCGTAGTAAGTGCTCAATAAATTGTAGCCATGATTATTATACTTATAGCTCTAAACTATACCTAATGTTCATTAAGTACATGATATAATGAAGCACGTGTATATGTATTAGTTCATTTAATGCTACCCGTGTGATAGTTATAACACTGCCCATACTGTAGATAACACAATTAAGGCTTAAAGAGAGTGGTATGTTGCCAGAACTGTACTACTAGAAGGCAGCAGAGGGAGTATTTGTAGCCAAGTGTCTAGGCCAGCTACATAACAAACCACTCCCATGCTCAGTGACTTACAACAGCATTTATGTTCAGGCTCAGGAATGCGCAGGTCAACTATGATTCAGCTGATAAGTTACCCTCAGCTGCAGATTGTTAGGTCGACTCCATTATCTTACTCTGGATCCCAGGCTGAAAGGAGAGTGGCTACCAGAAGCACGTCCTTCCTGTGATGGATAACCAAAGTACAAGGGGGCAGGCCAACCACACAAGCCTCACACATTTCAAGCCTCTGCTCCCATCACCCCTGCTAACATCCCAAAGCAGGTCACATGACTACACCCAACATCAGTGTAGAAGGGAAGTATAGAACTCCACAGTGCTGTATGAAGGAGGAATATTTTCAGAACAATAATTCAAACTATCCAATCAGGTCTCACCGACTCTAGAATCTGAGCTCTTATTCACTGTCCTACAATGCTTCTCTACTGTTCTGAGACAGTACCTCTCTAACCAAATAACCATTATTAAACCTCTCTCTCACTATTAACTGCATGGGTTCCTAGGTTGTTCCTTTTACTTACTGCCTATATTTGGCTCTTCCAAACAGCTGAGAGAGCCCAGCTGGAGGGTAAATGTAAAGTTGATAGCCCATCTTTCCATGTTCATAGCAGAAGCCAGACTGTGCAGCCCCAATAAGCAACCTGCTGGGTCTACAAATTCGCCATGCTTCGCTCTGTTAAAACTTTATTGGGCACAGTATGGTAACTCAATTAATAGTGAGAATGACACTGGTAAGTGTCACTGGAATTGCAACCAATTATTTTTTCCTTAATATCTTTTTAAATCACAAGCTGACCAAGCTCAACAGGAGCCCTGTCCTTCCACAGGGCATATTTAGTCTGTCTCTGCCTTCCCCATTAGCCTCCATTGCCAGCGTCCATCAACTACGTCACCAGTTATAAGCCTCTCTCTTCTCCCAACAGCAGTGCAGTTTCCCCCAAAAGGAGCTAATTGACAACACAAATCTGGCTGTTTGGCAGGATTTTGTGTTGTTGGTAGATTTTTGTTTTGTTTCCTATAAATCAAAACTTTGCTGATTTTATTCCTCCTTCTTACAGTGGTCCTGATCTAGAAAGCACAGACTAAAAGAAACCCTAAAGTCAATCTGAATTACCACCTAAAGAAATACATGAGGATAGATTCAAAACCACCAGCATCTGCCCTGAAAAACCCACAGGTACCTTGCCTTCCAAGGAGTCCTGGACCCCAGCTGTCCCATTGGACTTGACCTCTTCAGCCCAGAATTTGGAATTGTCTGGCTCACAGTAGCCAACTGGGCTGCACATCCTCGTGGCTAAAGGTCAACGGATGACTCATTTTATGCATAAGCAATTGGCTTGCCTATCTATAACTTAAAAGAAAAGTCTACTATACACGATATTCAATCAAGAAAAGTCCCACGATTGGGTGTTGTTCCAAGCCTTTAAGCTGAAGTCCAGATGGCCAGGGGATGACCCTCTATATTAAATACATATTTGTCAAGATTGAGGAAGTCCATGTCATCTGAAAAGAGAAGATATATGTACCTAGAGTTTATCATAGAGAGAAACTTTTCATCTTGTCTCTTGGGATTTGATTCTGAATATTATTGATTGAAGAATAGACACCTGGGGACTTCCCTGGTGGTGCAGTGGTTAAGAATCCACCTGCCAGGGCAGGGGACACGGGTTCGAGCCCTGGTCCGGGAAGATCCCACATGCCGTAGAGCAACTAAGCCCGTGAGCCACAACTACTGAGCCTGCGCTCTAGAGCCCGTGAGCCACAACTACTGAGCCCGCGAGGCACAACTACTGAAGCCCGCGCGCCCAGAGCCCGTGCTCCACAACAGGAGAAGCCACCGCAATGAGAAGCCCGCGCACCGCAACAAAAAGTAGCCCCCGCTCGCAGCAACTGGAGAAAGCCCGCGCGCAGCGACGAAGACCCAACGCAGCCACAAAAAAAAATAGACACCTGACTGGATGTTGGTATATCTGTTGAAATACTGCAGAATCTCCCACCCCTGATCCTGGTATTCCTTGTCCCCACTGAACAGTACAGACAGAACAGACTCTCCACTGTCTCTAGTCAAAGCAGATTGAAATTGTCTTCAGGCCAGATCCCCATATCCTTATGGCTAACGCTGAAGTACAAAATTTCTGGACTCACCCCACTCCTAAACTGATGATACATCTAGTAACAGGTCACCATAAAGGCTTCAGCTAGCTCCATGTGGTCAGCGGTCAGACCACAGCTTACACCCGGAGCCAGGGTTCCCAAGCAAAAAACACGTTCAATGCATCTTGACTCAGAACTTGCCATCCACAACTTTCCCACAAAACTCAGCTTGCTGGGCTCAGACTGCTGAAGCAGGTGCTCTTTTATTCCTCTACGGCTTCAACATAGTCTTGTAGCAACTGAATTTCTTTCTTTCTTCCTTGGATCCACTGCTTCAGCAGAGCTCTGGTTCCAAGAGGGAAGAGCCACTGAAGGGAAGAAGCCACTGTTGGTATAAATGAATATGGGCACTAACCCATCATTCTTCCCAGGCAGGGAATGTATATACTTTGTCACTTTCATCACTACCTCCTGAAATTTCTCATCTCCGGTGAGACGAGAGAGTTCTCGGAACTCAAACTGAACGTTTGTCACTTCTGACACTATACTGACATCTATGGAGGCCTCACTAGCGGCAGTGTTTATTTTCATGGAAAGTAGTTTACACCCAGTCAGAAAGGCTACGAGGAAAATAATTAGATACCACAGGGGTAATTCCCCTTTCCCCACACAAGGGCGTCCTTTACCTGCTGCGGCTCTCCCCCGGCTGTGCCGCTGCCTCCGAGCAGATGACGTTTAGCTTCCGCTTCCCGTTTCCTGCCAAGGCCCTAGAAACACCGCCCCCAGCCCGCCCCGCGGAGCACTGCGCCTGCGCATGCGGCTCAGTTTGGCGAATTTTTAGCCTGCGGGGTAGTTTAGTTACTTCCCCTGGGGGCATTGGGCAGGCTCTAGTCCTGTGGTTTATAGCGCTGGATGACACTTTCTGTTCGGAGAATGTCTTTACAGTGGGCTAATGAAAAAGAGGACCTTGCAGACAGCCAGTGACCGTCCTCTCTGTAGTGATGTGTTAACTAAGCCTCGAAAGAACTCAAGCAATGCTTCTCAGGTTTTTGCACACCTGAGAATTATCTGAGGGCTCATTAAATTTCAGCCCGCTTTTGTCCCTCTCCCCAGATATTCTGATTCAGTAGATGTAGGGGAGAGAGGAGACTGCATTTCTAACAGGTTCCCAGGTTCTGCTGAGGCTGCTGGCTTACAGACCACACTTTGGGACCCACTGCTCTGATTCCTGGCAGCTGGGGAAGAAACCGGGCGAGGGAAGGGGGGAATGTCAAGACTTGGGACCAGGCAGTGTGCTAAATGCTTTATATGCATCATCTCCTTTCATTTATTCCTTCTAATACCTATGAGGTATGAACTATTGTTGCTCTCCTTTTGCATCTGAGGAAACAAGTTTATAGCATTTCAAGCACTTGACAAGCTTGTATGTGACAGAGTTGGAATTTGAACCCAGATTGTTAGTTCCCAGGGCCCAGGCTTCTGTCCTATCTACTCTGCTCTGTATACTTTTTACAAAAGCACCTCTGGCCCCACAAGAACACTTGACCACTTTTCACTGAATAGACACTGTTTTAATTTTTTTTTTTCCTAATCATCCTTCAAGGCACATCAGCCTTCCCTCTGGGAAGCCTTAACAAACATTCCTGAGGTCAGTTAGTGGTACCCCGCTCTGAGTTCCCCTAGGGTTCCCAAATACTTCATACTTGTTTCCCAGAGCTCTCACCCCATTTGACGATAGCCACATGTGAGTTTGCCTCTGCTATTGGGTTGAAGCAAGGCATAGAGGAAAGGACATGGACTTTGAAGTTAGTTAGTACTGTTTCAAACTCCAGTTCTTCCTCTTCTTAGCTATATGAACTTGGGCAAATAGTTTAACCTCTATGAGTTTAAAAAAAGGATAATGCGGGCTTCCCTGGTGGCACAGTGGTTGAGAGTCCGCCTGACGATGCAGGGGACACGGGTTCGTGCCCTGGTCTGGGAAGATCCCACATGCCATGGAGCGGCTAGGCCTGTGAGCCATGGCTGCTGGTCCTGCACGTCCGGACCCTGTGCTCCGCAACGGGACAGGCCACAACAGTGAGAGGCCCGCGTACCACCAAAAAAAAAAAAAAAAGAATAGGGACGGGACCTGCACCAGTGGGAGGGAGCTGTGAAGGAGGAAACTTTTCCACACACTAGGAAGCCCCTTCGCAGGCGAAGACTGCGGGTGGCGGAGGGGGTAGCTTCGGAGCCGCGGAGGAGAGCGCAGCAACAGGGGTGCGGAGGACAAAGAGGAGAGATTCCCGCACAGAGGATCAGGGCCGACCGGCACTCACCAGCCGGAGAGGCTTGTCTGCCCCGCCGGGGCGGGCAGGGGCTGGGAGCTGAGGCTCGGGCTTCGGAGGTCGGATCCCAGGGAGAGGACTGGGGTTAGCTGCATGAACACAGCCTGAAGGGAGCTAGTGCGCCACAGCTAGCGGGGAGGAAGTCCGGGAAAAGTCTGGAGCTGCCAAAAAGGCAAGAGACTTTTTCTTACCTTTTTGTTTCCTGGTGCTCGAGGAGAGGGGATTAACAGTGCTGCTTAAAGGAGCTCCAGAGACGGGCGCGAGCCGCGGCTAACAGCGCGGACCCCAGACACGGGCATGAGACGCTAAGGCTGCTGCTGCCACCACCAAGAAGCCTGTGTGCGAGCACAGGTCACTCTCCATACCTCCCCTCCCGGGAGCCTGTGCAGCCCGCCACTGCCAGGGTCACGTGATCCAGGGACAACTTCCCCGGGAGAACGCACAGCACGCAGCAGGCTGATGCAACGTCAAGCCGGCCTCTGCCGCTGCAGGCTCGCCCCGCACTCCATATCCCTCCCTCCCCGTGGCCTGAGTAAGTCAGAGCCCCCGAATCAGCGGCTCCTTTAACCCCGTCCTGTCTGAGCGAAGCACAGACTCACTCAGGCGACCTACACACAGAGGCAGGGCCACATCCAAAGCTGAACCCCGGAAGCTGTGCGAACAAAGAAGAGAAAGGGAAATCTATCCAGCAGCCTCAGGAACAGCGGATTAAATCTCCACAATCAACTTGATGTACCCTGCATCTGTGGAATACCTGAATAGACAACGAATCATCCCAAATTGAGGAGGTGGACTTTGGGAGCAATGATATATTTTTTTTTTCACTTTTTGTCAGTATGTATGTGTATGCTTCTGTGTGTAATTTTCTCTGTATAGCTTTGCTTTTACCATTTTTTAAAAAATAAATTTATTTATTTATTTATTTTTGGCTGTGTTGGGTCTTCGTTTCTGTGCGAGGGCTTTCTCTACTTGTGGCGAGTGGGGGCCACTCTTCATCACGGTGCACGGGCCTCTCACTGTTGCGGCCTTCTCTTGTTATGGAGCACAGGCTCCAGTCGCGCAGGCTCAGTAGCTGTGGCGCACGGGCTTAGTTGCTCCACGGCATGTGGGATCTTCCCAGACCACGGCTCGAACTCGTGTCCCCTGCATTGGCAGGCAGATTCTCAACCACTGCGCCACCAGGGAAGCCCGCTTTTACCATTTGTCCTAGGGTTCTGTCTGCCCTTTTTTTTTGTTTGTTTGTTTTTAGTATAGTTTTTAGCACTTCTTATCATTGGTGGATTTTTTTTCTGATTTGGTTGCTCTCTTCTTTCTTTTTTTATTTCTTTTTTAAAAATTTTTAACAATTATTCTTTATTTTAATAACTTTTTAATTTTTTTTTCTTCCTTCCTTTCTTTTTTTCTCCCTTTTATTCTGAGCCGTGTGGATGACAGGATCTTGGTGCTCCGGCCGGGTGTCAGGCCTGTGCCTCTGAGGTGGGAGACCTGAGATCAGGACACTGGTCTACCAGAGACCTCCCAGCTCCACGTAATATCAAATGGTGAAAGCTCTCCCAGAGATCTCCATCTCAACGCTAAGACCCAGCTCCACTCAACGACCAGCAAGCTACACTGCTGGACACCCTATGACAAACAACTAGCAAGACAGGAACACAACCCCACTCACTAGCAGAAAGGCTGCCTAAAATCATAATAAGGTCACAGACACCCCAAAACAAACGACCGGAGGCAGAACTGCCCACCAGAAAGACAAGAGCCAGCCTTACCCACTAGAACACAGGCACTAGTTCCCTCCACAAGGAAGCCTACACAACCCACTGAACCAAACTTAGCCACGGGGGACAGACACGAAAAACAACGGGAACTCCGAACCTGCAGCCTGCAAAAAGGAGCACAGTAAGTTAAGCAAATGAAAAGTTAAGTAAGTTAAGCAAAATGAAAAGACAGAGAAACACACAGCAGATGAAGGAGCAAGGTAAAAAAACCCACCAAAACAAACAAATGAAGAGGAAATAGGTAGTCTACCTGAAAAAGAACTCAGAGTAATGATAGTAAAGATGATCCAAAATCTTGGAAATAGAATGGAGAAAATATAAGAAACATTTAACAAAGAAATAGAGAAACTAAAGAGCAAACCAAAAATGATGAACAACACAATAAATGAAATTAAAACTTCTCTAGAAGGAATCAATAGCAGAATAACTGAGGCAGAAGAACAGATAAGTGACCTGGAAGATAAAATAGTGGAAATAACTACCACAGAGCAGAATAAAGAAAAAAGAAAGAAAAGAATTGAGGACAGTCTCAGAGATCTCTGAGACAACATTAAACTCAGCAACATTTGAATTATAGGGATCCCAGAAGAAGAAGAGAAAAAGAAAGGGACTGAGAAAATATTTGAAGAGATTATAGTTGAAAACTTCTCTAATATGGGAAAGGAAACAGTCAGTCAAGTCCAGGAAGTGCAGAGAGTCCCATACAGGATAAATCAAAGGCGAAACACACCAAGACACATATTAATCAAACTGTCAAAAATTACATACAAAGAAAGCATATTAAAAGCAGCAAGGAAAAAACAACAAATAACACACAAGGGAATCCCCATAAGGTTAACAGCTGCTCTTTCAGCAGAAACTCTGCAAGCCAGAAAGGAGTGGCAGGACATATTTAAAGTGATGAAGGAGAAAAACTACAATCAAGATTACGCTACCCAGCAAGGATCTCATTCAGACTTGATGGGGAAATTAAAACCTTTACAGACAACCAAAAGCTGAGAGAGTTCAGCACCACCAAACCAGCTTTACAACAAATGCTAAAGGAACTTCTCTAGGCAGCAAACACAAGAGAAGGAAAAGACCTACAATAACAAACCCAGAACAATTAAGAAAATGGTCATAGGGACATACATATCAATAACTACCTTAAATGTAAATGGATTAAATGCCCCAACCAAAAGACATAGACTGGCTGAATGGATACAAAAACTAGACCCATATATATGCTGTCTACAAGAGACCCACTTCAGACCTAGGGACACAGACTGAAAGTGAGGGGATAGAAACAGATATTCCATGCAAATGGAAATCAAAAGAAAGCTGGAGTAGCAATTCTCATATCAGACAAAATAGACTTTAAAACAAAGACTATTACAAGAGACAAAGAAGGACGCTATATAATGATCAAGGGATCAATCAGGAAGAAGAGATAACAATTGTAAATATTTATGCAGCAACATAGGAGCACCTGAATACATAAACAGCCATAAAAGGGGAAATTGACAGTCACACAATCATAGTAGGGGACTTTAACACACTGCTTTCACCAATGGACAGATCGTCCAAAATGAAAATATATAAGGAAACACAAGCTTTAATAGATACATTAAAAAAGATGGACTTAATTGATACTCATAGGACATTCCATCCAAAAAGAACAGAATACATTTTCTTCTCAAGTGTTCATGGAACATTCTCCAGGATAGATCATATCTTGGGTCATGAATCAAGCCTTGGTAAATTTAAGAAAGTTGAAATTGAATCAAGTATCTTTTCTGACCACAACGCTATGAGACTAGATATCAATTACAGGAAAAATCTGTAAAAAATAAAAACACATGGATGCTAAACAATACACTACTTAATATCCAAGAGATCACTGAAAAAATCAAAGAGGAAATCAAATAATACCTAGAAACAAATGACAATGAAAACATGACAACCCAAAACATATGGGATGCAGCAAAAGCAGTTCTAAGAGGGAAGTTTATAGCAACACAATCCTAAGTCAATAAACAAGAAACACCTCAAATAAACAACCTAAACTTACACCTAAAGCAATTAGAGAAAGAAGAACAAAAAAACCCCAAAGGTACCAGAAGGAAAGAAATCATAAAGATCAGATCAGAAATAAATGAAAAACAAATGAAGGAAACAATAGCAAAGATCAATAAAACTAAAAGCTTGTTCTTTGAAAGATAAACAAAATTGATAAACCATTAGCCTGACTCATCAAGAAAAAAAGGGAGAAGAATCAAATCAATAGAATTAGAAATTAAAAAGAAGTAACAGCTGACACTGCAGAAATACAAAGGATCACAAGACATTAATACAAACAACTCTACACCAATAAAATGGACAGCCTGGAAGAAATGGACAGATTCTTAGAAAAGCACAACCTTCCGAGACCAAACCAGGAAGAACTAGAAAATATAAGCAGACCAATCAGAAGTACTGAAATTGAGACTGTGATTAAAAATCTTCCAGCAAACAAAAGCCTAGGAACAGATGGCTTCACAGGCAAATTCTATCAAACATTTAGAGAAGAGCTAACACTTATCCTTCTCAAACTCTTCCAAAATATAGCAGAGGGAGGAACACTCCCAAACTCACCCTATGAAGCCACCATCACCCTGATACCAAACCAGAGAAAGATGTCACAAAGAAAGAAAACTACAGGCCAATATCACTGGTGAACATCGATGCAAAAATCCTCAACAAAGTACTAGGAAACAGAATCTAACAGCACATTAAAAGGATCATACACCATGATCAAGTGGGGTTTATCCCAGGAATGCAAGGATTCTTCAATATACACAAATCAGTCAATGTGCTACATCATATTAATAAACTGAAGAATAAAAACCATATGGTCAACTCAATAGATGCAGAAAAAGCTTTCAACAAAATTCAACACCCATTTATGATAAAAACTCTCCAGAAAGTAGGCACAGAGGCCATATATGAGAAACCCACAGCCAACATCGTCCTCAATGGTGAAAAACTGAAACCATTTCCACTAAGATCAGGAAAAAGACAAGGTTGCCCACTCTCACCACTATTATTCAATATTGTTTTGGAAGTTTTAGCCACAGCAATCAGAGAAGAAAAAGAAATAAAAGGAATACAAATCCAAAAAGAAGAAGTAAAGCTGTCACTCTTTGCAGATGACAAGATACTATACATAAGGAATCCTAAAGATGCTACCAGAAAACTGCTAGAGCTAATCAATGATTTTGGTAAAGTAGCAGGATACAAAATTAATGCACAGAAATCTCTTGCATTACTATACAGTAATGATGGAAAATCTGAAAGAGCAATTAAGGAAACACTCCCACTTACCATTGCAACAAAGAGAAAAAAGTACCAAGGAATAAACCTACCTAAGGAGACAGAAGTCCTATATGCAGAAAATTATAAGACACTGATGAAAGAAATTAAAGATGATACAAACAGATGGAGAGATATACCATGTTCTTGGATTGGAAGAATCAACACTGTGAAAATAACTATACTACCCAAAGCAATCTACAGATTCAGTGCGATCCCTATCAAACTACCACTGGCATTTTTCACAGAACTAGAACGAAAAATTTTACAATATGTACGGAAACACAAAAGACCCCAAAGCAATCTTGGGAAAGGAAAACGGAGCTGGAGGAATCAGGCTCCCAGACTTCAGACTATACTACAAAGCTACAATAATCAAGACAGTATGGTACTGGCACAAAAACAGAACTATAGATCCATGGAACAGGATAGAAAGCCCAGTGATAAACCCACACACATATGGTCACCTTATTTTTGAAAAAGGAGGCAAGAATATACTATGGAAAAAAGACAGCCTCTTCAGTAAGTGGTCCTGCGAAAACTGGACAGCCACATGTAAAAGAATGAAATTAGAACACTCCCTAACACCAGATACAAAAATAAACTCAAAATGGATTAAAGACCTAAATATAAGGCCAGACACCATAAAACTCATAGAGGAAAACATAGGCAGACAGCTCTATGATATAAACCACAGTACGATCCTTTTTGACCCACCTCCTAGAGAAATGGAAATAAAAACAAAAATAGACAAATGGGACCTAATGAAACTTAAAAGCTTTTGCACAGCAAAGGAAACCATAAACAAGACCAAAAGACAACCCTCAGCATGGGAGAAAATATTTGCAAATGAAGCAACTGACAAAGGATTAATCTCCAAAATTTACAAGCAGTTCATGCAGCTCAGTATCAAAAAAACAAACAACCCAATCCAAAAATGGGCAGAAGACCTAAATAGACATTTCTCCAAAGAAGATATACAGATTGCCAACAAACACATGAAAGGATGCTTAACATCACTAATCGTTAGAGAAATGTAAATCAAAACTACAATGAGGTATCACCTCACACCAGTCAGAATGGCCATCATCAAAAAATCTACAAACAGTAAATGCTGGAGAGGGTGTGGTGAAAAGGGAACCCTCTTGCACTGTTGGTGGGAATGTAAATTGATACAGCCACTATAGAGAACAGTATGGAGGTTCCTTAAAAAACTAAAAATAGAACTACCATACGACCCAGCAATCCCATTACTGGGCACATACCCTGAGGAAACCATAATTCAAAAAGAGTCATGTACCACAATGTTCATTGCAGCGCTATTTACAATAGCCAGGATATGGAAGCAACCTAAGTGTCCGTGAACAGATGAATGGATAAAGAAGATGTGGCACATATATACAATGGAATATTACTCAGCCATAAAAAGAAACAAAATTGAGTTATTTGTAGTGAGGTGGATGGACCTAGAGTCTTTCATACAGAGTGAAGTAAGTCAGAAAGAGAAAAACAAATACTGTATGCTAACACATATATATGGAATCTAAAAGAAAAAAAATGGTTATGAAGAACCTAGGGGCAGGATGGGAATAAAGACACAGATCTACTAGAGAATGGACTTGAGGACACGGTGAGGGGGAAGGGTAAGCTGGGACGAAGTTAGAGAGTGGCATGGACGTATATACTCTACGAAATGTAAAATAGATAGCTAGGTGGAACCAGCCGCATAGCACAGGGAGATCAGCTCGGTGTTTTGTGACCACCTAGAGGGGTGGGTTATGGAGGGTGGGAGGGAGGGAGATGCAAGAGGGAAGGGATATGGGGATATATGTATATGTGTAGCTGATTCACTTTGTTATAAAGCAGAAACTAACACAGCATGGTGAAGCAATTATACTCCAATAAAGATGTTAAAAAAGAAAAATACCTCTGGTTGGTGTGTATACCTCCTGGAAGGAGGCAACAAAAGGATTAGTGGTTGTGTGGTGCCTGGTTTCCCTACCCTGGTTTTCCTCCTCTCCCCACTCCTTAATCTCTTTACTCAGGTTCTGCTGTAAAAGCTAGTGATAGCTTCCCTTTTTTGCAACTTTTATATTTTTTCAAATCTAATATTTTCATACTTATGTTAAATTTTCTTTCCATCTGTGCGAATAATTTTGCTTCAGCTGGTAAAGGTTATCCAGTTTTGTGTCATCTCTCATTTGGGGAAGTTGTTCTACTTTGGTGTCTGGTTATTTCGGCTGGTGATCTTGTGTTCTCCTAGGGGTATCAGCCAGCTCATCTGGCCATGCATACTGAAAAAGGTCCAAAAGCCAGGCCCTATCTTTGTCACTACAAAGATTAAGGATGGGGAGATTATGAGTCACAGGGTAGAGAACCCCAGTACTAGAAGCACCACTCTTGATTGCTGCCACCTCACCAGAGAACTCTAGCCAGACTTTCCCCTTTAAATCCTTAGTTAGGGATGAAGGAGTTTAAAACAAGTTCTCCCCTCCCCTCACGCCAAAATGTGCCACTTTAACATGTGGATTACTTTAAGCTGAAGTCTATGAAAGCCCAAAAGACTCCGCAAGAGATATTTACCTTTCCTTTAATTGCCTAAAGGAATTCAGATAGAGGGCCTTGTCTGGGAAAAGAACCATCTCCAGAAATAACCACGAAGAACATGGGCGAGGTGTTGTAAGGTGGGGAGCTCTGCAGGGCCTAAGGATCAAAGTCTCTGTGTCCCATTGTCTCTGCACGGAACAGCAAACATTTGTTTACCAAACCTTTGCTCTTTCCAACTTCCTGTGAATTGTCTTCCTCTCCTTTGCAGTCTCAGACCCCTATCCCCTTTTCCTTAGCTCAGAATGGCATATAAGCCTCAATTGTCTGACTGCCTAGGGATCCCCTATTCTTATGGGACCCCATATGTATGTAACTAATTTTTCCCCTGTTAATCTATCCTACGTTAATTTGACTATTAGACCAGCCAAAGAACCAAGAAAGGTAAAAGTTTTTCCTCCCCTACAGGGAGAAGCAACACAGGGAGAAAGCATATCCTCTCTTGCTATATAGTAGCCCCCAGGGTGGGGGGAATGGAGGAGCAAGTTCCCAAGATCAGTCAGTCCACACCTATTCCCACCAATTCTTCACCACAGCAGGACAGACACTAGCACTAGTAGCCTAGCACTGGAAGAATTAGACATTGATTTGTCTTAAGGCGGAGGTCGGGGGTGGGGTGTGGGGAGCTGAACCCCAAAGATTTTCTCCAGCCTCTGGCTTCCCTACGTCTGGAGACAGCCACCCACCTCTTAGGCTCACCACTCAAGATAGTCCTCAGTTCCCCAGGGCTTCTCACGCTTTGTTTTGTTTGTTCCTAGATTCCACTATCCTGGATAATTACCAGCTATAGATTCTCTAAGGTTGATTTTGGAGTTCGTTGCCGGAAGCCCATGCTGGTTTGCTTATTTTTAGGACCTGGAAGCCCATCTCCTCAGTGGGTTTCTTGTAACAGACGTTTTGGCCAGCTTTCAGGTATGATTAGTCAACATGCAAATTGTGTTTGAGAAGCAATTTAGCCATATGAACCAAAGCCTACAGATGTGCTTAGCAATTCCACTTTTTAGAAATGTATCCTGAGGAGATAAGCTGATATGTATGCAAAAGTGTATAAGGTCATCTACTGCGGTGTTATTGCTAATAGGAACAATTTGGAAACAACTGAGTATTCATCAACAGGGGATTGGGTAAATAAAATCTGGTATACAAATGCAACATGATGCTGTTCAGTCATAAAAATAATGATACAGACCTATATTTATGGGTGTAAAAGATATACTCAGCAACTGTTAAATGGCATTTAGAATATGATTCCATTTATGTAAAATGAAAGAGAAAAAGGGAGTAAGAGGTCTGGACCACATACAGCAAACTGCTACCAATAATTATCTCTGGGCTTGGAATTTAGGATTATATTTGCTTTCTTCACTATGATTTTCTATATTGTTTGACAGGCAAACATTTATCTTTATAATCTCTATGATTGGAAAGAAGTATGTCTATTTTTACCTTTGAAAATTAAAAACGCTAAATATCCCCCAAACATGAAGCCACAGACTAAACTTCCTGATGACTTTAGCCCCATTCATATAGTGGCGGGGGCTTCAGAATAACATGCTGAAGGCCTTCAGCAATAATTTGCTGTTTTATAACTTTTAAGCTCCTGTAACCCAGGGGCACAATAAAATAGAAAGGCTAATTCAGTGGAGCTGAAGAAACACTCATTATCTGGGGAAAGGGTTTCCCCAGAGCTTAGGCACTTGGAACCCAGTGTGGGGCCACCGGGGCAAAGACAGCAAATGCAAGCTGATGAAATATTCGTGGTCTTGACTGCTTGGAGGGGTTCACTGAAGCATTGTTTATGCTGCTATTTCCTGCAAGTCTGAGGTGACCAATCAGCTGACAATAGGTTGGGGGAAAGGGGTAGCAGTGAACATAAACATTGTCAGAATACGGTGATGAAAGCAGGAATCAAGAATGAGCCGCATGGCACAGGGATATCAGCTCGGTGCTTTGTGACCGCCTGGAGGGGTGGGATAGGGAGGGTGGGAGGGAGGGAGACGCAAGAGGGAAGAGATATGGGAACATATGTATATGTATAACTGATTCACTTTGTTATAAAGCAGAAACTAACACACCATTGTAAAGCAATTATACCCCAATAAAGATGTTAAAAAAAAAAAGGAAAAAAAAGAAAAGAATGAGTCAGATACCTTGCTGATGCTCCCTGGCCTTCCGACCTTGAGATTCTTGTCTTAGAATCTGGAAACTTAATTCAAATGAGCTAATGGGCTCCCCTGGAGCAAAATAGCTTTTGGTCTTGGTGAGAAATGAAGGAACAGCTAGTTTCCTCAGGCATCAGAAAAGGATCAACACTTGGGCCAAATACAATGGTTAAAGCTTCCTGGAGTGAGAGGAAAATGACTCTAGGTCAGCAAGATCGGGGTATGCTTAGTGTTTATTATTAATATTAAAATATATTTATTAGTTATTTCAAGAAATCAGGTTTTTCCCACTATTTAAAGAAGAGATACTGAGAATGAGACCAAGTTTTCTCACAGTTTACCTCCACCTACTATATAAGGAGGTACAAAAAAGCAGGCAGAGCTTGGCAGGGGGACTAAATGACTATTTAAAGAAGAGATACTGAGAATGAGACCAAGTTTTCTCACAGTTTACCTCCACCTACTATATAAGGAGGTACAAAAAAGCAGGCAGAGCTTGGCAGGGGGACTAAATGACCCAAGAAAAAATCATTAATGCTGATGATTTCAGTGTCAATTTAGTGACTCTAAACTAAAAGGGAACTTATCTACTCTGTACCATGTACTATGCTGGGCACATTATATGCATAATCTCATTATTTCTCACAAAACTGAATATCTTTAAGATAGGAAAGTTATCCCCAAATTGCAGATAAGGAAAAATGAGGATCAAAAAGTAATTATCTTGGCTCAGATTCAAAGCCAGTTAAGAGGTTCATACCCAGATTCAAGACTCAGCTCTGTTTGGCTTCAGGAACAGAATAAATGCTCTTTACACCCACTCACCACTTTGGCTCCCAAACTCCTCTCATGGCCTAAATAGCTGCAAATCAAATGTATTGTAGTGTAACCTCCACAGTGAGTGTTAAGCTTGAGTCTCTGTTAACATGGCTAGGTTGGTTTGGTAGGAACACCAAGGCTTCTACCATGGTCTGAAAACTTGTTTTTTGATCCAGCATCCAGTCCTCTTTCCCTCTTCCTGATTACACCTCCAAGTAGCCCATGTACTTGAGGAAAGGCTGACTCCATCCCACAGCTCCAGGGCTTAACCCTAAACTACTCAAGTCAATCAGCACATTCCATCATCCTGGCCAGAATGCCTGGAGGAGGGAGGAGGGCATGTGATCCAAACAAGTCTATGAAGGTGAATTTCAGGATTCTTGCTTGGAATGCTGGTGGGACCTGGTGTGCAGATGTAAAGGCTGGAACTGCTGTAGCCTTTTTACTATCAAGTGGCAGGCCCAGTGTGGGATGAAGCTGACATAGTAAAAGGCAGAATAAAGAAAAAGAAAAAAAAGGAAAGAATGAAACTGGGTCCTCAATAACAGCACTAAATTGCTAGATCAGCCAAACTTGTGTCTGGATTTTCCTACTATGTGAGTCAGTAAATCATTATCTAAGACAGTGTGAGTTTTGATATTGTTTCCCAACAGATACAGAATATGGTACCAGAAGTGGAGTTATGGAAGTAATAAACCTATAAGTGTGGAATTGGCTGGATAGAGACAGTAAAGAGAAGGCGAGTGAGAACCCATTGATCTCAAACTGGGAATTTGGTGTCTTTGTTCCTTGATTGTGAAACAACTGGTTATACTATAGCCTATTAATAAAATGATCATATAGTTTATTATCCAAACTAGAACATATCTGAGAATAAAACAGAGGTGCAATTAATAACTATGTCAGATAATCCTTCACTCTTCAGATTTCAACCCACTTTTTTTTCTTAACCCTTGGAGCCCAGCAGTGCATTTACAGTATGTATTTGTTGTAATTTATCCAGGATCTGGCATATTTTCACTTCCCCCTCAGAGTGTGCAGCATGTCTTTATAGTGGAAATAGAAGTTCATACGAGTTCTGGACTGAAGTCACATGTGAGGAAGAAGCAAGCCAGGAGAATAGAAAATAGGCAACAGCCAAGGAGGTTGATTTTATCACAAAGGTGATGGGAAACCATTATAGGAGTTTAAGAAAAGTAGTGTCCTACTGAAACTGTGTAACTCAGATTGGGACTTGAACCCACTGTCTTCTAATTATTAGATCACACACCTGGTCTCAGGACTTAATGAAACTCAGGTTCTTGATGTCTCATTGCAGAAAAAATTCAGTGAGAGACAAAGTGATAGGTAAGAAGTGGATTTCTTTAGAGAGAAACACACTCCACAGAGAGAGTATGGGTCATCTCAGAAGGTGAGAGGCCCCAGCATATGGGGGTGGTTAGTTTTTATGGGTTGGGTAATTTCATAGGCTAACGAGAAGGAGGAGTATTCCAACTGTTTTGGAGAAGGGGCAGAGATTTCCAGGAATTGGGCCACAGCCTACTTTTTGATCTTCGATGGTCAGCCTCGGAACTGTCATGGCACTGGTGGGTGTGTCACTTAGCTTATGCTAATGTGTTACAATGAGCGTATAATGAGGCCCAAGGTCCACTGGAAGGCAAATCTTCCGCCATCTTGGATCTAGTTGGTTCTAACCAATTTATGTCATGTCCTAAGGCTATGTCATTCTTTTAAAGGTTGTGTTGTGCCCCCTTCCCTCCTGTTTCACTATCAATCTCCCATTTTAAAAAAAGTCAGTATTGTGCAATGAGGAAGACAGATAAGAAGAGAGGAAGCTACATGCAGACTACTGCTCTAAGAATAATGAGCATTTTTAACACTGACAGTGGCAAGGTGGAAAGGAGGGGACAAATTTGAGAGATTGAGAAGCAAAAGGGGAGAAAAACGATTTACCTGAAGCCAATTCTCATAATGATACATTCGCCTAAAATCTAAATAACAAAACAGCATTTCAAAACTGATATGACAGTTTCAGCCCGTTTTGAGAGCGATCGTTCTTTTAGGTTTCTTTTTTTTCTTCTGCAATGTTCAAGGAAATTTCCTCAATTTATCTGAGGGCATTTTCACATTTAGATCATATGGCTCCTAACTGTTTAAAGGATACAATGAATTTTATATACAAAACATTGAGTATAGTCCCTTTTGTCTATTCATTCGTTCAGCTGTCTTTTCCAGTTATGCCTACCACTGAGCTTTTCAAGGATTTTTGTCCAATTAGTCTAAGGGCACATCTGTCTAAGTTTCATTTTTCTAATGTGTTTATCACGTTTGTAGAATTCCACATGACTCTCCTAATTTATCCATTTTGAGGATTCTTGCCTCTTTCTTGTTGGATTCTGTGTATGTGTTTTGCATTTTCTGAGTACTCGATTTATTAAGCAAATTAGATCTTTTCTAATATTTTCCCATGTTTTGCTAAAAATGACATTTTATACAGTAGAAATTAAAAGACGTAATGGATATAGAGAAAGTCTCTTTAGCTCCACAGAATTTCACTTTATACAAAATAATACTGGATCACACAACCCTAAAAACAAAATCCACCATAATATCACATGTTATTAGGAACGGCATGCTGGTAATCAGAAGCATTTTTATGGTATAAGTTCAAGGTAGCTTGGATAGTTTAATGAGTCCAGGATTTGAAGTCAGACTTGAACTTGAATACTGGCCATGACACTTCTAAGCCATGTGACCATGGCCAAGTTATTTGGCTTTTCCAGGCCCTAATATCCTTCATTTCCATAGTACTAAGATTTATTTCATAGGACTGTTGTAAAAATAAAATAAAATAAAATAATAAAATAAAAATTAAATAAATTTAAAATGATAATAAAATAAAATAAAGGATTCAATGCATACATGCATGGGAAGTACTTTTAAAATAGTAGCTATTGTCATAGATTTTATACCAGGTTCCTCTGCCTACAGTGAGTTGGATAGAAACCCAGTGGTAGGACAGCAATTTTCTTATCTGGAAAATGGGATAAGAGTATTACCTCTTTTGTAGGGCTATAGTGAGAATTAAATGACATAATGTATGTAAACATATGGAATTGTGACTGATACATACTACACACTCATTATATTTAGTCATTATCATGATTATTACTACTTTTTACTCTGATTAAATGTAAATCAAGTAATACTTTTATTCAAATACTCACCACGAGTTGAGTTCTCAGTATCTTACATCTCAAGAACTAAAACCAGCACTGAATAAGCCCCAAACTTGGCTTTACCTAAAACTGTAAGGAGATGGCTATATACAGTGTTGAAAGGACCTCTTATCAACTTCAAATGTATCTCTTGTAACATCTCAGAACCTGTTACCTACAGAAACAGGACACTGTAAGTGGGAAGTTGATAACCAGTACCTGAGTGCCAAGATTAGAGTTTGCATGACACCACTGAAACTCCCCTTTTCAACTTTGGCCAGACAAAAGAGGAGATTTTAGGGGCCAGAGTGTCCAGCAACCCAGTTAGTAGACTCAGACTGTGGAATTGCAACTTCTTATAATGTTGATACTTTATTGACACCTTGAAATAGATCATGGAAACAACTGCACACACAAATGCACCTAGCATTATGGGCATCCTGGAGGTGAGATCTCCTAGAACCCAGCAGATCAGTTCACCAAGTGGGGGGTGGGGGGAGAGAAACTTTATAAAACTTTGCTTGAGATCCAGAATAGGTACAGGTCACTCATAACTGCAGCCTTTTAAAATGATGTGTTGATAGAGGGTTGTATTAGTTAGGATTCAGTTGCTGTTGACACCCAAAATTCATTTATCTCTCATTTAATAATCTGAATTTACATAAGCAGTCCATTGCAGTTGTCAGTGTCAGAGACCCAAGTGCTTTCTGTGTTTTTGCTCCACATTCCCTACAATATTACTGTCATCTTTAATTCCAGGATGGCACACCATGATGGTCTCACTCCAGCAGAAGAGTTAAAGGAGAAGAAGGTCACACTTCTTTCCTTTAGAGGCATGACCCAGAATGTATATATGTCACTTCCACTCATATCCCATCAGCCAGAACTTAGCCACATGCACACTTACCTGCAAAGGAGGCTGGGAAATGTTATCTTTGTTTTGGGTGGCAAAGTGCCCAGCTAAAGCTTGGAGTTCTGTTAATATGGAAATTAAATGAGAAAACATAATAAGAAACAACTAGCAAACTCTATTTAAAAGGCAATTTAGATTGGTAGTTGAGGATACAGGCCTTGGAGGCTGAGAGCCTGGGTATGAGTCATGGAATAGCAATTAAGTATGTGGATTAGCTCTCAATTCCCTGGGTGACCTTGGCAAAGACATTCATCTCACTAAGCTGCAGTTTCCTCATAATATAGTGCCTATTTCATCAGATTATTGAAGGAATTAAAACCACTAATCCAAGTAAATTTCTCAGCGTAATTCTTGGCACTTAGTAAGTACTCAATAATGTAAACTATTATTAGCAGTAATTAGAAACATCATTTCCTCATTACGGCATTCTTTTAGGAAGGACAGAGGGCAAGGACTGTATCTTGGATTTTCTCTTGCAGAAGGGGTGAGTATATTTTGCATGCAGGATCTGTAGGGACAGGAAAAGATGTTTTTACATATATGTTTTTTCCAAATAGTCGCTTAAAGTGATCTCAGTATATCTTTGTGTTGAGTGTTGAAGAAAATGTGTCAAGCTTTATACGGTAAGCAGTTATTCCCACATGCTGCTCTGGGCACTGGCAGCTTTAAAATCATCTGACTCTTAGTAAAACGTGTGGATTCCTAAGTGTCCCACAAATAGAATCTCCAAGCGTATGGCACTGTATTTTTAATAAGCTCTCTGAGATAAAGCTGATATGCTGCTAAGGTTTCAGAACCATTGCCGAGTAACAGTACTAATACTAACAAGTTTTTGTTTTCATTAACAATGACAACTACATGTATTTAGCCTTACTCTGTGCCTGGCATGGGTCTAAGCACTTTATGCCATTAACTAACTTAATCCTCACAATAACCCTATGAATTGTTACTTTTATCATCTTCATTTTACCAATTAAAAAAACTGAAACACAAAAGCTTCAGTCATTTTCCCCAATCACAGAGTAAGTAGTTGAGCCAGGATTTGGACCCAGTCTTTCTCAGAGTCCATACACTTAACCACACTATTCTGCCTCCATTGACAGTGGAAGGGAAGTGACAAGTGGAACTGGAGCCAACTAGGGGACGATCAGGGCTCCATCACAGCCTGAGTTCCCATAAGTGTCCCACCCACCCTTGTTCACTTACAGAAAAACCTACGACATATCATAACAAGCTGGAATAAAATGCCTCTTGAAGAGCATTAACCATGAAGAAGCATTTTTCCAAACATGATCAAAGACAGCTGAACTAGATCTGGTGCTGTTAAATATCCAAAGTAGATAGAAACTACATTGAGCCATGCTTGGCACTTCCTGGCCATAAAGTTAATTTTGAGTTTCCTGAAACAGATACCCAGCCGAACTGCCAGCTGTGCCAGGTTCTGCAGGGGAAGGGCGTGGGGCAATGATGCAGGAGTGATGCAAAGTCCTACTCAGAAAAAAACGAAGTTTCCAAGGCTAGGTCACCACCTCCATGACAGCTTCTCC
The DNA here is from genome assembly GCF_949774975.1 of Lagenorhynchus albirostris. Lineage (NCBI taxonomy): Eukaryota > Metazoa > Chordata > Mammalia > Artiodactyla > Delphinidae > Lagenorhynchus > Lagenorhynchus albirostris. Next base: position 16,663,919 of record NC_083103.1, on the reverse strand, counting down.
CCACCGAATCTGCTCAGTGCTCAGGCAGTCCAGGACCTGTATTGGCTCTTTTCTCAAGGAAATCTCTTGTACTTGAGGAGACCCCCAAGCTCCATGCTGCCCAGGGCATTTTAGAAGCCAATAAAATAAGCGGTCTTTATATTTACAAGCAGTTCTGAAAATACCCTGTCACTTACCTGTTTGCCTCTCTCTCTACCTCACAGACTGAGTGACCTAGCAGAAAATAAGTGTGGTGGACTGCAAAATTGGCTACAAATACCTCCCCCACAGCCAAGTGGTGGAGTCTAATTCTCTATCCCTGAATCTGGGTTGGCCATGTGACTTGCTTTGGCCAAGAAGACATTGGCTAACAGGGAGGAAAGAAGGGGTAAACAGAAAAGTGATGGTGTGTGGGGGCTTGCTCTCTTGCAAGAGAGCTCAGAACCCTGAGACCACCATGTGAACAAGACCAGAACAGCTGCTGAAGGATGAGAAGCCAAGGAGAGGAGAACCAGGGAGCCTCAACAAATGGACAGTCAACCTTCAGACATGTAACTGAGACCATCCTAGATCACGTAGTTCCCAGCCACCCACCAGCTGACCACAGATGCATGGGAGGGCACGTACGCAGTGATATGGCTAAGACCAGAAAAACCTTCCAGCTGACACACAAAATCATGAGCTAAATAAAAGTTATTCTTTTAAGTCTCTAAGTTTTGGAATGGTTTGTTACCCAGCAAATGCTAACTGAAGCAAGGAGATAAATTATTAAAGGGAAACGTTTCGGAATAAAAAAATGCCTGCGTTCAAAATTCCAGCTTTTCCTCTTACTAGGTGTGAGGCTCTAGACAATTAATTTAATTTCTCTGACTCTACATTTCTTCATCTGTAAAACTGGGAAAATAAACATAACCATACCCTGAGTTCTTCTGGAGAGTCAATGAGAAATGTGGGAACCACTGTGTTTGCTTTACAGTATTATTATTATTATTATATCATCATCATTAAGTTGCTTTGAACTGAGCTATATGTTAGAACAGAGCTATTGCCAGGTTCCGGAGATAAAGAAATAAATCTAACAATATATTGGCCTGAGCAAGGAGTCAATAACAATCTATAGAAAAGAATTGGATTGTGTAACCACTATCGGAGGTTGCACAGGGTTTGTCATTCCCAGAAAACATCACTAAGGTTCCAATTCTCAGGTTTTAGGGAGAGGGGAAGGGGGAGGACAGGAAGCAGCAGCAATCAAATAGGAATGGGGGCATCCTATTGCTACAGAATAGAATCTGGGAGAGTAGCGGGGAGCATTGGCTTTAGATAGAGAGAGGTGTCCAGGAGGAAGCCCCACTGGCCTTCAGGTTCCTTATGAAATAGAAACAAGAACCAAACATCCAGAAGCAGCTTGACATAATGAGAAACAACACAAATTCTGGAATCAGAAACACTAGTTCAAATCCAAATGGGTCTCAGTTTGCTCACCTATAAATTGGGACTATAGCACCAATATGATTCACATGTTGGTTCGTATGGTAGTTGTGAGAATTTGACAAAATACTAATATAAAATGCCTCCCATAGTACCTAGCACAGGGTAGCTGATCAACCAACATAATTTCTTTCCCCATCTCTTCCATGTTCATAAAGTCACTTTCTTGTTCATCTCCTGACATAACGAGTGTCCTGTAACCTGGGGACACAGTAATATCTGAAGGCCAGAACACTGACCACAAATACTATTTCTGGCTTTGTGACCTTGAACCAATCACTTAGCCTCTCTGTTTATCAGCTTCTCACTGGTGAAATGAGAATAGTACTTCCTGTCCCTGATGCATTTCTCAAGGATAACGGGATGATTCATTCAATTTTAAAACCTAACTCGGGGCTTGATCATGCTGTGTAGAAAAATAAATAAAACACAAAAGGAAAGTCAAATGACTAATATTTAAAGTCCTGAGGCACTAATGCATAGTCAGTGACATTTCCATCACTGCCAATTCCTTTCTCTCTCTCTGTTTGTTTTTGCGGTACACGGGCCTCTCACTGTTGCGGCCTCTCACTGTTGCGGCCTCTCCCGCTGCGGAGCACAGGCTCCGGATGCACAGGCTCAGCGGCCATGGCTCACGGGCCTAGCCGCTCCGCGGCATGTGGGATCTTCCCGGACTAGGGCACGAACCCGCGTCCCCTAGCATCGGCAGGTGGACTCTCAACCACTGCGCCACCAGGGAAGCCCTCTCTCTCTGTTTTTAATCTTAGACCCTATCATGGAGAGATGCCCTCCTTAGCCTGGCTTTGCTGTCTCTTTTCCCCCTTCTCCCCAACCCAAGTCTACAGCTCTTCAACATGGACAGAAAGCCAAAAGTGAGGGATGAATATGCAGGCAGGAAGCAGATGTAGAAACAGGCCTGGGAAAATGACACAATAATGATTTATTGAGCACTTACTCTGTGCTAAGCACCCTGCTATGTACTTTACACGTGTTACCTCATCTAATCCTAACAATTCAATGAAGGAGATACTGTTTTAATCTTAGGAAGTTTCGACAATTTGCCAAGGTCACACAGTTAACAGTAATAGCAGAGCTGGGATTTAGATCCAAGCTGGCTGACATCAAAGCTCCCTAGCAGTTTAACCTTTAGAGTATAAAGTATATTCAAGATCAGTATGGCACAGTGGTTGAGACTATAGGCTCTGGAGTCAGATGCCTGGTTTGAATCCTAGATCTGCTTTTATAGAATGACTTCGAGCCATCACTTAGTAATATCTAAGATATATGATAATGTATAGTAGATTATATTATATGTATATAATATGGCTCATATGTAATATATTATAGGTAGTATATGTTACATATATAATACACATATTAATATATTAATAATATATATGTGTGAGATATATTTTATATATAGTAGATATATACAAAGTCGATTTTACTTATGTAGATATATGTGTGTGTCTGTGTATATATATGTGTATATATGTATATACATACATATATATGTGTGTGAATATATATATGCCCAATCTGATTTTAATAATCACAACAACCCCACGAGGAAGGTAATAGCATCATCCCCACTTTACTAACGGGGAAAGTGAGACACAAGAGGTCAAGAAACTTGTTCAAGATTACATAGCTAGTAAATGGCAGAGACAAGTTTCAGACTTGGGCAGTTTAGTTCCAGAGTCCATACCCTTGGCCACCACACCATTCAGCTGCCACTATGTGTGGATGCTCCACTCCTGCCCTGGCTCCTCCCCATGTCCTTGGGAGCTGCAGCTGCTTTGTTGCTTCTCCAGCCTTGATGCCAAAGTCTAGGAGGCACAAATCAAGCTGTCCCCAGAACTCTCACCACACTCCACTCTGGCCCAGTGACAGCGTCAGGTGAGCCGAGGAGCTCCTTCAGCTCAGCAAGCATCCCACCAGACTAGATCAGAGATGCGGGAGAAGCCAGGCTCTCCAAATGCAGGCAGCCCCGATCTCCATGACTGGCTCTCCTAGGGCCCCTCTTTTGGCCTGAAGTGCTGTGGTGGAGAGAAGAACCTCCTTCTAACCCCCAATTTTCCTTCTGTAGAAGACACTGCTGCCATCACTGCAGTAAGTCCCTTGGGATCTCTTTTATCAGCTCATCCTCCAATTTCTGCAATGCTTTGCTGCTAATAGGGCAGCTGGGACCTCCAGAGGATGGCCTTGGGCACCGAGAGCTAAGAGCAGACCCTGTGTGAGAGTACAGAAACCCAGCTCCTTTGCTTCCAGACAGAGCAAACACTGACGTGTAACTTACTTTCTAGAGTTCCCTCGGGGATCAGCCTGACCCAGGAAACTCAGCCGAAATAGCACCCTCCTTGCTCTTCCCCCTCTCTGTCCATACTCCCTCTCCCTCGCTGGTTTCTCCAGGGAACACTTTCTTAATAAATTACTTGTACATGAATCTTTGGTTCAGGGTCTGCTTCTGAAAGAACCCAACCTAAGAGAGAATTTTGGTTTTATTTTGTCTCAATGACTTTCTAGGCTCTTCTGAAATGCGCTTGCTAATAGTGACCGAAATTGGTGGGCAACTCTTAGCAAGCCTTGCATAGATATGATTGACAACTTTCTTAGTAGAAGGTGTGAGCACTTATCAACTAATGTCCTCAGCTTCAGGGGCTCAACTGAAGCTCCAGAAAGAGCAGGACATTTTCTACTTAACACCCTGTTATGTGATTTTCCCCCTTAGTATTGTCCAGACTCTGTGATAAAAGAGAACCTCTATCTTTTCTTCCTTTTATGCCTGTTTTAGAGTGAAACTTTCTCCTCAGCTCTGACATATTCACTGGGGCTGTTATGCTTCAGCTGCCACGGAGGTGAGTTTGCCTCCATTTGGAGAACTGACAGGTAGGAAAAATATTTATAAAACGAAAATCAAAACCAAGACATCTGGCTGTCACGGGGGACCCTGATAGTGTCACATGAAGGCTTTCTCCTCCACACCCTCTAGCCAGTATCTCTCATTTAACAGGCTGCTCAGAAGTCCTCCCCATTCCTCTCTTAGGTTCATTTCACAGAGGCCAACAAATTCCTTCCCTGTGAAGCAAGTCATATCCTGGGAGATCATAGCCTTCAAGTCATGAAGTCATGACACGCACTGAGGTAAACAGATGAGGTTGCTAAGAGTTGGAGGTGACCTTCCCGGGCCTCCTGCTGTCCCAAGCCCATCCCAAGCAGGCCTATCCTCTAACAGAAGCTCCCAGTCTAGGAAGTCCTAGTCTAGGGAATGAGGAAAGGTGAGAAAAGCATTTGGGGCTCCAAATATGCCTGGAGCAGTCCTGTATGAAGTCTCTTACTTTACGTCAGTGACATCAGTTTCCACAAGAGTAGCACAGACGGACGCTTAGAGGAAAATCAGCGGATAGTGTCATGCAGGGGGTAAGAGCATGGGCTTAAACTCACTCAGATCTGAGTTCAAAACACTTATTAGAATGTACCTTAAGGCAGTTTATACCTTTAAAAAATTATGTAACTTCTTCAAACTTAGTTTTCCCATCTGTAAACTGGAGGTCCTGCCTTAGAAGGTTGCTTTGAAGATAAATGAAGAATATACGCAAAACAATTTTCAAAGTGTGTGGTGGTTTTGCACAATCAATTCAGCCAAGCTAGAACTATGTTTCTCAGAATTCCTGTCCCTGCCTGGCCCTGGGTGAGCTTGTGTGAGATTTGGAGAGTAGAAGTGAAGTAGGGATTCCTTGGCCGTCCAGTGGTTAGGACTCTGTGCTTCCACTGCAGGGGGCACGGATTCTACGGCTGGTGGGGGAACTAAGATCCCGCAAGCGGCATGACACCCAAAAAAAAAAGTGAAGCAGCAGCAATTGGCTCTGAAGCAATTGGGTGCCAGGCACCACTGCAGCCCACCCACGTGGTTGTTGATTTGTTGGGTGTTGTAGTCTGGACTACTCTCCAGCTTCTTTGAGTCTCAGGCCAGAACACGTGCCAGCCACTTCTGCCAGTCACCCACAGCACCAGTGGGGTGGAGGGGAAAGACAGACACGATTCCAGCTTGTCCTCTCTCTCCCCAACTGCCCACTCTCCCAACCCATAGTGGCTTCAGGCTCATCACCAGTGGTGGTGACAACAGCCTCCCATGCCCTTCTCCAGCTCCACAAGCATGCAAAGCCTAATCCCAGTAATAAACGCTTGATCGCCTATGACTCAGAGAGGTTCTGTTTCCCAAGCAAACCTAATGCTCACAAAAGGAAACACTGGCATGATTTAAGTATAGACAGTTGTTGAAGGTATTAACTTTTGGTTCCAATCCAAACTCCACTTTGGCCAAATCACTTAGTCCTTCTGAGACTCAGTTTCCTCAGCTGTAAAGTGGTGATAATAATATGATTTGTTTCATTGGCCAGTGGAAATGGTTAAATGAGATTCATTAAAAGTAATAGGGAGACAGGCTTCCCTGCTGGCCCAGTGGTTAAGAATCCGCCTGCCAATGTAGGGGACATGGGTTCGAGCCCTGGTGCGGGAAGATCCCACATGCCGCGCAGCAACTAAGCCCGTGCGCCACAGCTACTGAGCCTGCGCTCTAAAGCCTGTGAGCCGCAACAGCTGAGCCCGTGGGCCACAGCTACTGAAGCCCCTGTGCCTAGAGCTCGTGCTCTGCAACAAGAGAAGCCACCGCAATGAGAAGCCCGTGCACCACAACGAAGAGTAGTCCCCGCTCACCGCAACTAGAGAAAGACTGCACGCAGCAGTGAAGAACCAACACAGCCAAAAACAAATAAATAAATTTACTTTTTAAAAAATAGGTAATAGGGAGAAAACCTTTATTTCCCATTTTAATTCATGGGTTTTAACATTTGGAAATCCTTCACCAATAAATAAAAGCTTCATCCTTCAAAGGATCTTTGTCAATAATGAAATGATATTTTCATCCTCCATGTGTTTTATGTTATTTATCAATTGGTTTAGAACTGAGCCATGGAAAAAAGGATGCTGCTTATTAGACCCCTTCAGAGACCCCTCCCTGCCCCACCACCACTCAACGGTTAGGACATAAATAAATGATAATAATAACACTTTGCTTTTGTAAGGGTTCAGTAGGGACACTTTCATCAGCATTTCATTTGCTCCCCCATCAAGACTATGACCCAGACAGCATTAAATAGCTGGATGCTACAGACACTGCACCAGAACTCAGAAGACCTGGGTTTTCACCCTGGCTCTGCCAAAAAGCATCCGTCTCCTCACTTGTCTGAGCCTCAGTTTCATCTACAAAAGGGAGAGGGTTGAATTCATAAGGTCGTTCAAATCCCAGCAGATCCTAAGTCTATTATTATTTTCACTCTTCCTATGGGGTGGGGAGGGGGAAGGAAGTTACAAGAGATTAACTAGCTTAATTAAATGCTTTCCAAGTTATGGTTCCTGGAGGAGAAGCAGCAGCATCACACCAAAATTATTAGGAATGCAAATTATCAGGCCTCACTGCAGATCCACAGAATCAGAAACTCTGGAGGTAAGATCCAGAAATCGGTGTATGAACAAGACCTCCAAGTAATTCCAATGCATGCTCAAGTTTGTAAGCCACTGGCTCTATCAGAGTTTCACAGCAAAAAGTAAGTGGCTCAGCCAGGACTCGAACCCAGGTCTCTGACTCCTTTCTAGTTGTCCTATGGATCTGGAGAAAAGGACCTGATAAGAACAAATTCATTTGAAGACAAGGCAAGTCCAAAAATATAAGCAAAAAGCAGAACTCAATTGTGAGTAATATTCTAAAAACTCTCAGGGGTCTACAATTGAGAACCTTTGATCCCTGCCCCTCGACTAGGCTGAAGCTGAACTTTTGTGCTGTCTCTGACCCAGACATCTGAACTTTTCAGGGATTATTCCATTGAACTGTCAGATGGCAACCAAGGAGTCTGCAACTAGTGGACAGCATAGTGCAGCAGAGAAAAGGGAGGGCATTAACTGTTCAAATTCAGCATCTGATATTTTTCCTGTTATTTCTTTTCACATATACACATATGTATTCAAAAATGCACAAACAAGATAAATTCATGTATGCACTAGGTATTTTTTTAGTTCCATATTTTACTTCTTTTCCTTTTTCTTTTCTTGATTCCTACCTCCCTCTTCTTCCCTACACCCACTCAGAAAATGCATGTAAATAACCTAGTATATTTTCCTCCATGGTGAGATAATCAAATACACATACTTTCACACACATACCTTGTTTTACTCATACTTCATGTAAATTCTTCCACAATGACAGATATAGTACAGCTCTCTCCCAAGCTTCTCAAAAGCTATGTAATAGCCCCGTAATGTGCACCTACAATAATTTATATGGGGCAGTCCCTGACTAATGGGAATTCACTAGGTTTCCAATTTTTCACCACCTCAAGTGTTGTTGCAATAAATAATTTCATACATACGTGCTTGTGTAGTGGTGATTTTATTTGTATAGGATAGATTTCCAAGTTTAGAATATTGGACTCAAAGGCTTTTTGTATTTTTAATTTAATAGATGTTGCCATGGCTCCTCAAAATGGCCATAACAATTTACATTTCCAGCACAATGTATGGGAGTGCCCATTTCTTACATCCCAACCAACGTTAAATGTTATCTTTTTAATTTTTTTAAAACATTGTAAAGTGATATCCAATTGCTATTTTAATTTGCATTTTCCTAATTTACATTTGAATTTGAACTTTTCATGTCAATGGACTTGCTCTTCCATGCCTGCTGTGTCATCTTAAAAGTGGTCATTTTGCCTTAACTCAGCTATGACTGTAGGAAGTATATTTTTAGCTCTAAAAAGTCCTTTCAAAATGTACTTGAATCTTTTTAAATACTTACTTTTCTGTCCATATTGTCATGTTTCCTTCAGCAGCTCTATTTATGGCTGAATTCAGTATGCTCTGCTGGATCTGGCTACCTCTGATTTGGATACATTGTGATTTTTCTGGATAACTTAGACTCAGGTGGTGTTGTTGGACTATCCTACAAGGTAGCAGTCCACAGTGGAGGAAGGCAAAATGTTGCTCTGTAGGAGCCTCCCTGTTCCTCAAAGGCAGGGAGGACTAAGCCTGTACTTTTGGCTATTCCTTGGCATCTCAGGTGTTGTGGAAACCTGGCACACACACATGGAGGGCCATCAAACTTCTTCCCCAAATCCACACATCTCTTTGGGCCAAACTCTTCATAGCATCCTCATTTTATAACCCCTCCCTCAGGGCTCTCTGTCACCAGTAGCTAGACATTGGCCCAACCCGCAGAGCAGAAAACCCTGTACAAGTTCTCTCTACTGGGATTGCCACAGAATCCATGGGCTCATTTTCACCTAGCAACCTTCAGGCCCAACTAGTTGACTCAAAAATGGAAGATATATTGGAGTTGATTGATACTGAATGGAAAAGAGGGTGAGTTTCATGTTGCCATCCTTCCAGAAGCCCCTCTAGAATCAGCATCTTCATCCAACCCCACATCCTAGTGAACCTGTTTCTTCCACCACAAAGCAGCAGGTCCTACTGAAAGATCATCAGCTTTGGAATCAGAGATTTGTGTTTAAATCTGCCCCTTACAAGTGCAATCTTGTGCATGCTACAGAATCAGTATTTCTGAGTCTCTATTCCTTGTTTATAAAATGGTACTAGTTGTGAAAAATAAATGAAATAATATATTTAAAACACTTTGCCCAGTGTGTAGCACATGATAGGTTTTGCAGAAATGTTAGTCTCTTTCCCCTGTGATTCGATTTTCAAGAAGTGATGGTTGACCAGTTGGCCTTCCTCTTGGTTTGACATTTCAGCAACAATAGTTCTACTTAGTTGCCATTCTTTATACTTGCTCTTACTCAATCCATCATCTTGAAGTATCTAGGTTAATGGCCAATGTTTCAGCCATCTTGGTGTCCCAATGCCTTCCTGGGGGTAGCAATTATGCCTTACAAATTATGAAAACCACATATCGCAAAAGGGGAATCACCGCTGACCTCGGACATACAGTTAGAGGCCAAACTGGAAAGGAATGTTCAGAAATCGGCTCTGACAACAAAAGCTGAAGGCATTAAGAACATAATTATCCTTTTAAAGGTTATCATATAATTGAATCTCTAATCTTGCTTGAATGTAGATTAATTCACTCCACTGAGATCTCTAAGAAAAAGCAATATCCCCAGAGCTCTGCCGGAAAGCCAAAAGAATTTTTAATTGCAACAAATTACATAAAGAGATTCTGCCTTATGAAAGGGGAAAATATATGGCAAACCTTTTTGGGATAATTGAAGTGAAAGATATCAAAGACCTGTTAATGAGGGCCCTAAAACCCATGCACTGAAGAATAATGTCAGTGTCCACATTTTTGGAATACCCATCTCTATATACACAGGTAGAAAGAGTTCTCTCTCTCCTGTACTCCCTTCACCCCCTCAAAATAGGCAATGACAGTATTTTACACTGTATCAGAAAATTCTGGGCAGAATGATCTCTAGGTTGCCCCAGCAGACCTGAGTATTCATTACAATACCATTCTACAAAGATTAGTTGACTTGCTTAAAATCTTGCAGTTAGTAAATGACGGATCCAACACTCAAAATAGGCTTTCTGACTCCCAGTCCATTCTTCTATAGGAATCGAAAGTATGGGGACAAACCAAGATCTGGCAAAATGTCAGAGAGAAAAAAATAGAAAGTGGCAAATATGAAAAATGTCTTCTCAAAGCCCTAGAAACAGCCTAACTCAAAAAGGTGGATCATTTTAATTCACACTTTCATGACTCAACGATACATCAAACCAAAAAGTATTTACTGAGCTCTTACTAAGTGGAAGACACTATGTTGGAAACAATTAAAAATGGGAAAGAGCAGTCCTTTTTCCTGAAAGTGTTTACAATCTTCAATAGGGAAAACAAGGCTTTTTTGATGCTTACTGCTACCATGGCCTTGAAAAGAACTCTGTATAAAGCTAAGTAGGAGAAGTTTGCAAAGAAACAGGCAGTAAGAACCCAAATGGAGAAGGAGAAAGACAAACTAATTTAGAAAATCTATTGTTTGTGCATGCAAACCCATTTCCCTCCTTACCTCTACCCTAAACACACATGCGCGCACACACACAGGCACAGACACTTCACACACTTTATTAGATGTTTTACAACTAAAAGTGAAAGCTAGGAGCAATTATGCAGGGAAGTCATTTCCTGATGTTACCGATAATGTCATCCTTGAGAGAGCAGCTAAAGGATTCTCTGGGCAATAGAGCTCAGGACGTGGCTCTGCCTGCACCGAGGTAGCTAATGATCTCTGAGTCAGAGCTTTAACCCCATCAAACCTTTTGTTTTTTCACTAACATGGGTCACTTATGATTCTTCACATGTTCTGTGCAAATGTACAAAATAACTTCTGCACCTGACAATGAAAACATTACCAGGGGGAAATTATATATGAGGACATTTGTAGATATTCTTCCTTGTTTTCTTAGAGGGTAATTTGAATTGTTGTCAGAATGACAAATAAAGGGTTGAAAAAGCAGGACGCAAACATGTAAGTCTGCTGGGAGGCATCACTTTGAAGATGACTAACATGCGTTGACAGGGAGAAGGGAGAGAATAAAGAAAAGTGGTATTTGCCCTAAAACTAAATGCAGGGACCACATGTGAATACATAGCTGAGCATTAATATAAAAAGTGCTGAGAATGGGTGGTACACTTAACCATAGAACCCTGCCCAGCGATAAAAAGGAAACTATTGAAACACACAACAAGCTTCAGAGAATTATGCTGATTGAAAACAGCCAAACTCAAAAGTTACACACTATACAATTCCTTTTATACAAACTGCTTGAAATCACAAGATTATAGAAATGGACAACAGATTAGTGGAAGTCAGAGGTTAAGGAGAAGGTAGAGACAGGAGGGAAGGGGGTATGGCTATAAAAGGGCAACATGGGGGATCCTTGTGGTGGTGGGAATGTTCTATATCTTAACTGCATCCATGACAATATCCTAGTCATAATATCGTACTACTGTTACCACTGGGGGGGGGGGCAGATAAGGTGTACATAGGACCTCTCCATACTATTTATTATATGAAATAAATTGTATGTGAATCTACAGGTATATCAAAATAAAAAGTTTAACTTAAAAGAGATAAGGAGGTAAAATCCCCCCCCCCAAAAACAAGCCAATAGAATCAAAAGTGATTTACTCTTAGAAGCAGATATTGAGGGTGGAGAAGGACAGGGAAAGGGGTTACTCATTTCCATTAAAAACCTTGTAGACCCATCTAAATTTATTGTGTGTTGATAATTAATTTTTTTAAGTGCTGCAGAATACTATTGTGATGAAAGAGACTAAAGTGGAATGGACTTACGAGGTGTCACCTTTTTCTAATGGAAAAAAATACTAACATTTATTGAGCACTTGGTATTTGCTAACCACTGTGCTGAGCATTTGACATGCACAGTCTCATTTAACCCTCAGGGAAGTCTCTGAAGTGAGTGCTTCTTTCCCTCCATTTCATTCATGTACAACTGAGGCTCAAAGAGTTTTAGGGATTTCTCAGAGTCACCTGGCTAGTAAGCAGCACAGTCCAGAGCTTCAGGGCCCATGTTCTTAATGACACCCCTTGGGGAGGGTAAACAGAAGGGGTGAGACGGACCTTGGAATCAGACAGATCTGGATTAGAGACCAAGTTCCACAAATTATAGTTATGTGACTTTGGACAAGCGACTTAACCAGTGTGAGCCTCTGCTTCCTCATCTACAGTGTAGGAACAATAGTACTACCCACCTCAGAGGGCTGTGGGGAGAATTAAATGAGATCATGTATACTAAGTGCTTGGCACAATACCTGAGAAATAACCCTCAATAAGGAATTATGTTTAAGGCTATTACTTAAGGGTTAAGGCTATTATTACTATGATCGTTATGGATGACAGTGTTACTTCTCATATGGGTTTCAGGTAAAGCTCTTTCTCCAAACCATGTCTGGAGGCTGCTGAACTTCCCTTTGAGATGACTCTGAACTTTGTGCTTTTTATCAGATGAGGGAGCAGGAAGGAAGGGTTGATTTTCATGAATGACATTCGTCAGAAAATCACCAGGGATTCTGTGACTGCTGAGCTCTCCTTTGGTATCCAGGAGACCCAGAGGGGAAAAAATCATTGCCTGGCTAAGTAGCTACTGCTTTTTGCTTTGTTTTGTCACTTTGTTGTTTTCAAATGAAATACATCAGACATGCAGAAAAAGGCAAAGACTATTAGAACACCAAAGTTCCCATCTCTCAGTTTTAACCAATATGAACAACTTTCTATATTTGCTTCATATCCTTTTGTTGAAAAATAAAACATTACAAATGCAGATGAAGGCTTCTCCCATCCCCATGCACCTCATTCTTCAAAATAAAACATTACAAATGCAGATGAAGGCTTCACCCATCCCCATCCACCTCATTCTTCTCCCTCCCTCCCCAAGTGCTAACTTTCGAAGACAGCTTTGAATGAGTCTAGGTTTCTCATGCTGATCACTTGCTAGTCTGAGGTCTGACATCACATATAAGCCCATTTCGAAGTCATTTTTGAGCTTCTGCCCAATGTTAAGCATAAAAGAGGAGTCCAACATTTTCCTCCCCATAGAGCTTATCATCAAAATGGGATGACAGACATTGAGATAGACATATGTCCTGATTTCTCTTTGGGGAACCTCTTGGCCACAATGTTTGACTAGGGCTAAAAATGCTCTGTCTCCAGGGCCTGACCAATGAGGATCCCCCTGGCTACAAACTTTGGCTCACTGGTAGACATGTAATCTGAATTAGGCTAATTAAAGCAAGCCCCAGAATTTTACTGGGGCTACCAGAAAAGAAGTGCTACCTAATTGCTGGAGTGGAAGGATGTAAGCCTAATGCTGGAGGGGCACCACAAATAGAGCACCTGCCTGGGAATCAAAGCAGCACAGAGAAAAGAACATTGCAGACTGACATCACTGAGTCCCTGGTGTTTAGTCTATCAATGGACTTCCCAGTTAATGGGCCAATAAATTCCCTTGCTATGCTTACATGTGTTGGAGATGAATTTCTGTCCTGAATAATATAAAGCAAAACACTTAATGAGCAAGACAGGACATAACAGCAAGCACTTATGTCGTTCTTACTATGAACACTGCATTCTTCTAGGCATTTTACTTGTAGAAACTCATTTAATCCTCACAAGAACACTCTAAGGTATAGGTTCTACGATGGTCTCCAGTTACAGACAGGAAATTGAGCACAGAGAAGTTCCAGAAGCTCTGGAACACTGAAGTATTCAACGGCAGAGCTGTGATTCAAATCCAGGAAACCTAAGTTGGAATCTAAATGGTTAACTATTACTGCACAATTCAGATAATGAATGGTTATAGGAATTCATGATAAAAGAAAAAATATGAAACATAGTTACCAAAAATAAAAAGATACTTTTCATATAGGATATTGTGGTTTTTTGACTGGGCTTTAAAGGTTGAGAAGCATAAAATGACAGACATGGAAAGGGAAGGAGAATTCCAGGAGAGCGAAGACGTGAGCAGCGGGAAAGAAAGGAACACAACAGGAGGGGAGCTTCAAGATGGTGGAAGAGTAAGACGTGGAGATCACCTTCCTCCCCACAGATACATCAGAAATACATCTACATTTGGAACAACTCCTACAGAACACCTACTGAACGCTGGCAGAAGACAAAAAGGCAAGAAACTCCCCACGTACCTGAGGAGAGCAAAAGAAAAAACAGAGACAAAGAATAGGGACGGGACCTGCACCAGGGGGAGGGAGCCGTGAAGGAGGAAATGTTTCCACACACTATGAGCCCCTTCGCGGGCAGAGACTGCGGGTGGCGGAAGGAGGAAGCTTCAGAGCCGCGGAGGAGAGCACAGCAACAGGGGTGCGGAGGGCAAAGCGGAGAGATTCCCGCACAGAGGATCAGGGCCGACCGGCACTCACCAGCCCGAGAGGCTTGTCTGCTCACCCGCCGGGACGGGTGGGGGCTGGAAGCTGAGGCTCGGGGTTCGGTCGGAGGCAGTGAGAGGACTGGGGTTGGCGGCGTGAGCACAGCCTGCAGGGGGTTGGTGCGCCACGGCTAGCCGGGAGGGAGTCCGGGAAAAGGTCTGGAGCTGCCGAAGAGGGAAGAGACTTTTTCTTCCCTCTTTGTTTCCTGGTGCGCGAGGAGACGGGATTAAGAGCGCCGCTTAAAGGAGCTCCAGAGACGGGCGCGAGCCGCGGCGAAAAGCGGGGACCCCAGAGACGGGAATGGGACGCTAAGGCTGCTGCTGCCGCCACCAAGAAGCCTGTGTGCGAGCACAAGTCACTCTCCACACCCCCCTTCGGGGAGCCTGTGCAGCCCGCCACTGCCAGGGTCCCGTGATCCAGGGACAACTTACCCGGGAGAACGCACGGCGCGCCTCAGGTTGGTGCAACGTCACCACGCCGGCCTCTGCCGCCACAGGCTCGCCCCACCCTCCGTGCCCCTTCCTCCCCCACGGCCTGAGGGAGCCAGAGCCCCCGAATCAGCGGCTCCTTTAACCCCGTCCTGTCTGAACGAAGCACAGACGCCCTCAGGCGACCTACACGCAGAGGCGGGGCCAAATCCAAAGCTGAGCCCCGGGAGCTGTGAGAACAAAGAAGAGAAAGGGAAATCTCTCCCAGCTGCCTCAGAAGCAGCGGATTAAAGCTCCACAATCAACTTGATGTACCCTGCATCTGTGGAATACCTGAATAGACAACGAATCATCCCAAATTGAGGAGGTGGACTTTGGGAGCAATGCTATCTATTTTTTTCCCCATTTTTCTCTTTTTGTAAGTGTGTATGCGTATGCTTTTGTGTGTGACTTTGTCTCTATAGCTTTGCTTTTACCATTTGTCCTAGGGTTCTGTCTGTCCGTTTCTTTTATTTTTTTTAGTATAGTTTTCAGCGCTTCTTACCATTGGTGGATTTGTTTTTTGGTTTGGTTGTTCTCCTCTTTCTTTTTTTAATTATTTAAAATATTTTTTTAATAATTATTCTTTGTTTTTTATTTTAATAACTTTTTAATTTAATTTTATTTTTTCTTTCCTTCTCTTTCTTTCTTTCTTTTTTCTTTCTCTTTCTCTCTCTCTCTCTCTCTCTCTCTCTCTCTCTCTCTCCCCCCCTCTCCCTCCTTCCCTCCCTCCCTCTCTCTCTCACTCTCTCTTTCTTTCTTTCTTTCTTTCTCCCTTTTATTCTGAGCCCTGTAGATGAAAGGTTCTTGGTGCTGCAGCCAGGCATCAGGGCTGTGCCTCTGAGGTGGGACAGCCAAGTTCAGGACACTGGTCCACCAGAGACCTCCCAGCTCCACGTAATATCAAATGGCGAAAATCTCCCAGAGATCGCCATCTCAACGCCAAGACCCAGCTCCACTCAACGACCAGCAAGCTCCAGTGCTGGACACCCTATGCCAAACAACAAGCAAGACAGGAACACAACCCCACCCATTAGCAGAGAGGCTGCCTAAAATCATAATAAGGTCACAGACACCCCAAAACACACCACTAGACGTGGACCTGCCCACCAGAAAGAAAAGATCCAGCCTCATCCACCAGAACACAGACACTAGTCCCCCCCACCAGGGGAGGCAGGGGATTACCCGACCCACTGAACCCACTGAACCAACCTTAGCCACTGGGGCCAGATACCAAAAACAACGGGAACTACAACCCTGCAGCCTGCGAAAGGAGACCCCAAACACAGTAAGATAAGCGAAATGAGAAGACAAGAAAAAAACAGCAGATGAAGGAGCAAGGTAAAAAACCACCAGACCTAACAAATGAAGAGGAAATAGGCAGTCTACCTGAAAAAGAATTCAGAATAATGACAGTAAAGATGATCCAAAATCTTGGAAATACAATGGAGAAAATACAAGAAACTTTTAACAAGGACCTAGAAAAACTAAAGAGCCAAACAAACAATCATGAACAACATAGTAACTGAAATTAAAAATTCTCTAGAAGGAATCACTAGCAGAATAACTGAGGCATAAGAACGGATAAGTGACCTGGAAGATAAAATAGTGGAAGTAACTACTGCAGAGCAGAATAAAGAAAAAAGAATGAAAAGAACTGAGGACAGTCTCAGAGACCTCTGGGCCAACATTAAATGCACCAACATTCGAATTATAGGGGTCCCAGAAGAAGAAGAGAAAAAGAAAGGGACTGAGAAAATATTTGAAGAGATTATAGTTGAAAACTTCCCTAATATGGGAAAGGAAATAGTTAATCAAGTCCAGGAAGCACAGAGAGTCTAATACAGGATAAATCCAAGGAGAAACACACCAAGGCACATATTAACCAAACTATCAAAAATTAAATACAAAGAAAATATATTAAAAGCAGCAAGGGAAAAACAACAAATAACATACAAGGGAATCCCATTAAGGTTAACAGCAGATCTTTCAGCAGAAACTCTGCAAGCCAGAAGGGAGTAGCAGGACATATTTAAAGTGAAGAAAGGGAAAAACCTACAACCAAGATTACTCTACCCAGCAAGGATCTCATTCAGATTTGACAGAGAAATTAAAAACTTTACAGACAAGCAAAGCAAAGACAATTCAGTACCACCAAACCAGCTCTACAACAAATGCTAAAGGAACTTCTCTAGGCAGCAAACACAAGAGAAGGAAAAGACCTATAATACCAAACCCCAAACAATTAAGAAAATGGTAATAGGAACATACATATCGATAATTACCTTGAATGTAAATGGATTAAATGATCCAACCAAAAGACATTGACTGACTAAATGGATACAAAAACAAGACCCATATATATGCTGTCTACAAGAGACCCACTTCAAACCTAGGGACACATACAGACTGAAAGTGAGGTGATGGAAAAAGATATTCCATGCAAATGGAAATCAAAAGAAAGCTGGAGTAGCAATTCTCATATCAGACAAAATAGACTTTAAAACAAAGACTATTACAAGAGACAAAGAACCATGCTACATAATAATCAAGGGATCAAACCAAGAAGAAGATATAACAACTGTAAATATTTATGCACCCAACATAGGAGTACCTCAATACATAAGGCAAATGCTAACAGCCATAAAAGGGGAAATTGACAGTAACACAATCATACTAGGGGACTTTAACACCCCACTTTCACCAATGAACAGATCAACCAAAATGAAACTAAATAAGGAAACTCAAGCTTTAAATGATACATTAAACAAGATGGACTTAATTGATATTTATAGGACATTCCATCCAAAAGGAACAGAATACACTTTCTTCTCAAGTGCTCATGGAACATTCTCCAGGATAGATCATATCTTGGGTCACAAATCAAGCCTTCGTAAATTTAAGAAAATTGAAATCGTACCAAGTATCTTTTCCAACCACAACGCTATGAGACCAGATATCAATTACAGGAAAAAATCTGTAAAAAATAAAAACACATGGAGGCTAAACAATACACTACTTAATAACCAAGAGATCACTGAAGAAATCAAAGAGGAAATCAAAATATACCTAGAAACAAATGGCAATGAAAACACGACGACCCAAAACCTATGGGATGCAGCAAAAGAAGTTCTAAGAGAGAAGGTTATAGCAATACAACCCTACCTAAAGAAACAAGAAACATCTCAAATAAACAAGCTAAACTTACACCTAAAGCAATTAGAGAAAGAAGAACAAAAAAAACCCCAAGTTAGCAGAAGGGAAGAAATCATAAAGATCAGATCAAAAATAAATGGAAAAGAAATGAAGGAAATTATAGCAAAGATCAATAAAACTAAAAGCTAGTTCTTTGAGAAGATAAACAAAATTGATAAACCATTAGCCAGACTCATCAAGAAAAAAAGGGAGAAGACTCAAATCAATAGAATTAGAAATGAAAAAGGAGAAGTAACAACTGACACTGCAGAAATACAAAGGATCATGAGAGATTAATACAAGAAACTCTACACCAATAAAATGGACAACCTGGAAGAAATGGACAAATTCTTAGAAAAGCACAACCTTCCGAGACTGAACCAGGAAGAAATAGAAAATATGAACAGACCAAACACAAGCACTGAAATTGAAACTGTGATTAAAAATCTTCCAACAAACAAAAGCCCAGGACCAGAAGCCTTCACAGGAGAATTCTCTCAAACATTTAGAGAAGAGTTAACACGTATCCTACTCAAACACTTCCAAAATATAGCAGAGGGAGGAACACTCCCAAACTCATTCTATGAGGCCACCATCACCCTGATACCAAAACCAGACAAGGATGTCACAAAGAAAGAAAACTACAGGCCAATATCACTGATGAACATAGATGCAAAAATCCTCAACAAAATACTAGCAAACAGAATCCAGCAGCATATTAAATGGATCATACACCATGATCAAGTAGAGTTTATCCCAGAAATGCAAGGATTCTTCAATATATGCAAATCAATCAATAATACACCATGTCAACAACTTGAAGGAGGAAAACCATATGATCATCTCAATAGATGCAGAGAAAGCTTTCGACAAAATTCAACACCCATTTATGATAAAAAGAAAGTAGGCATAGAGGGAACTTACCTCAACATAATAAAGACCATATATGACAAACCCACAGCCAACATCATCCTCAATGGTGAAAAACTGAAACCATTTCCACTATGATGAGGAAAAAGACAAGGTTGCCCACTCTCAACACTATTATTCAACATAGTTTTGGAAGTTTTAGCCACAGAAATCACAGAAGAAAAAGAAATAAAAGGAATCCAAATCAGAAAAGAAGTAAAGCTGTCACTGTTTGCGGATGACATGATACTATAGGTAGAGAATCCTAAGGATGCTACCAGAAAACTACTAGAGCTAATCAATGAATTTGGCAAAGTAGCAGGAAACAAAATTAATGCACAGAAATCTCTTGCATTACTATACTCTAATGATGAAAAATCTCAAACTGAAATTAAGAAAACAATCCCATTTGCCATTGCAACAAAAAGAATAAAATACCTAGGAATAAACCTACGTAAGGAGACAAAAGACCTGTATGCAGAAAATTATAAGCCACTGATGAAAGAAATTAAAGATTATGCAAACAGATGGAGAGATATACCATGTCCTTGGATTGGAAGAATCAATATTGTGAAAATGACTCTACTACCGAAAGCAATCTACAGATTCAGTGCAATCCCTATCAAACTACCAATGGCATTGTTCACAGAACTAGAACAGAAAATTTCACAATTTGCATGGAAAAACAAAAGATTCTGAAGAGCCAAAGCACTCTTGAGAAAGAAAAACGGAGCTGGAGGAATCAGTCTCCTGATTTTATACTACAAAGATGCAGTAATCAAGACAGTATGGTACTGGCACAAAAACAGACATACAGATCAATGGAACAGGATGGAAAGCCCAGAGATAAACCCACGCACATACGGTCACCTTATCTTTTATAGAGGGGGCAAGAATATACAATGCAAAAAAGACAGCCTCTTCAATAAGTGGTGCTGGCAAAACTGGACAGCTACATGTAAAAGAATGAAATTAGAACACTCTCTAATACACAAAAATAAAGTCAAAATGGATTAAAGACCTAAATGTAATGCTAGACACTATCAAACTCACAGAGGAAAACATAGGCAGAACACTCTATGTTCTGCAAGATCCTTTCTGACTCACCTCCTAGAGAAATGGAACTAAAAACAAAAATAAACAAATGGGACCTAATGAAACTTAAATGCTTTTGCACAGCAAAGGAAACCATAAACAAAACAAAAAGACAACCCTCAGAATGGCAGAAAATATTTGCAAATGAAGCAACTGACAAAGGATTAATCTCCAAAATTTACACGCAGCTCATGCAGCTCAATATCAAAAAAACAAACAACCCAATCCAAAAATCGGCAGAAAACCTAAATAGACATTTCTCCAAAGAAGATATACGGATTGCCAACAAACAGATGAAAGAATGCTCAACATCATTAATCATTAGAGAAATGCAAATCAAAACTACAGTGCGATATCATCTCACACCAGTCAGAATAGCCATCATCAAAAAATCTACAGACAATAAATGCTGGAGAGGGTGTGGTGAAAAGGGAACTCTCTTGCACTGCTGGTGGGAATGTAAATTGATAAAGCCACTATGAAGAACAGTATGGAGGTTCCTTAAAAAACTAAAAGTAGGGGCTTCCCTGGTGGCGCAGTGGTTGAGAGTCTGCCTGCCGATGCAGGGGACACGGGTTCGTGCCCCGGTCCGGGAAGATCTCACATGCCGCGGAGTGCCATGGCCGCTGAGCCTGCGCGTCCGGAGCCTGTGCTCCGCAACACGAGAGGCCACAACAGTGAGAGGCTCGCGTACCGCAAAAAAAAAAAAAAACTAAAAGTAGAACTACCATACGACCCAGCAATCCCACTACTGGGCATATACCCTGAGAAAGCCATAATTCAAAAAGAGTCATGTACCGCAATGTTCTTTGCAGCTCTGTTTACAATAGCCAGGACATGGAAGGAACCTAAGTGTCCATCAACAGATGAATGGATAAAGAAGATGTGGCACATATATACAATGGAATATTACTCAGCCATAAAAAGAAATGAAATTGAGTTATTTGTAGTGAGGTGAATGGACCTAGAGTCTGTCATACAGAGTGAAGTAAGTAAGAAAGAGAAAAACAAATACCGTATGCTAACACATATATATGGAATCTAAAAAAGAAAAAAGGTCATGAAGAACTTAGGGGCAAGACGTGAATAAAGACACAAACGTACTAGAGAATGGACTTGAGGACACAGGGAGGGGGAAGGGTAAGCTGGGAAAAAGTGAGAGAGTGGTAGTGTATATATGGACATATATACATTACCAAACGTAAAATAGCTAGCTAGTGGGAAGCAGTCGCATAGCACCAGGAGATCAGCTCGGTGCTTTGTGACCACCTAGAGGGGTGGGAGGGAGGGAGCCACAAGAGGGAAGAGATATGGGAACATATGTATACATATAACTGATTCACTTTGTTATATAGCAGAAACTAACACACCATTGTAAAGCAATTATACTCCAATAAAGATGTAAAAAAAATAAAAATAAGAAATGAGCACAACAGTACTGTGTTAGGGGAGGATGAATAAAGACCTTATATTGATTTTTTTAATTCTAGGGAAACAGAGGAAGTACATAAGATTTAATATGCACCATGATACCTTTACTCTGTAATTACTGTTTCAGAACACTAATGGGAAGAAAATGAGTTTAGCCCAATCCCTGGGCACATTTGAGTTGGAACAGCTAACCAGGAGAGTCAAGTTACCTTCTCTAGGAATCTCCCTGGTTCTCTAACCAAGTCAGAGCCGCACAGAGCGTATGGTGGTATCTGCCTAATGGTTAAGAGCTTTAGAATTAGATAAGTTGGGTTCAAGCCTTAGCTCTGCAACTTGCTAGTTACGTGACCATGGGCAAGTTACTTAATATCCCTGAGGCTATTTCCTCATTTGTAAAGTGAGGTTCAGAAGCTCGACTGCCTAGCATTGCTTTACAGTTTAAATGAGATCATGTACATATGTGCTTAGCAGAGTGTCTGGCACAAGTAAATTCCCAATAAATGGTTGACAGTATCAGTAATATTATCAATGTCAAAATAGCATAAGAATGAAGAAAAATGCCACTTCTTGGTGCTGCAAAGATCCAGGCCATTTCGCTGGATCAGGTAAGCTATCTGTCCCGCTGGGAGGTGGGAAAAGGAGCCATCGAGGCCAATAAAAACCATCTATCACTTTCCTTTTCCAAGCCAGCCATAGTAATTTTTCAGCCACCGAAATAATAGAGAAGTTGTTCAATCTACTGATAATTTGATTCTAATTAGAACCTCCATCCACAATGCTGGAATTGCAAGGGGGAGAAAAAGCAGAAATGAAACAGCAATTAACCTTTGGTTCTGAGCTTTATTTGCTCCTACCCAGCATGGGTCAGTTGCCATAGAGATTGTACCTACGTGTTCTGCATGTGTGACCAAAGCTGCCTGGAGCCTCTGAACCAGCCTCCTCTCAGTGTGGCTTCAGGAGAATTAAAAATCTGCTGAAAGAGAATTGAAAGTTGGTCTGAAACTCTAATCTAAAACTGACTTGAATGGAAGTGGAAGGGGAAGAGGGACGGTGAGGTAGACATGGAGTAGGGAAAAAAATTAAAGAACACACATTAATTTGCCTGACTTGTAATTGAAAAAGCCGGTTTCTTTCATACACAACTTTCCAGAGTCTGTCTTTGGCTAAGGAGAGACTGAGATGATGAGTAAGAGGAAATGACAGTGTGGAAAATTGTTGCTTCTATTAGAAGGGGACCTCTTAGCTTCGGGTTGTGATCAAGCCTCCCTTAGCCAGGGAAGCTAAAGGGAAGAAGAGCTTAGCTACAGTTAGACTTAGCTACAGTCTCTAGAAAAGTGGGTGGGCATGAGGGAACCAAGCAAAGCCAATGAGTCGCATGCAGATTTCTTGGTCTAGGTCAAACGCGAAATAGCATGAGAAAAGCTGTCTGGACCATGACTTCTAGTGTGAAAAAAAGAGAGTCCAACAAGCCCAGTCCTTGGAATCTCACCTCCCTTCAGAAAGTCCATTCACCATTTTCCCAGTGGATTCTTTCATACCCAGGTTAAGCTTGGACTACATCTGTCTCCACTACCCAGCTAGATACTGGCCATTTTCATACCTTTTGACTCAGCACTCACAAAAGCAAGGTCAGGCAGATAATTAAGTATTTTCCCCTCCAAATCTAAGAGCTGTTAATTACCCAACACAGTGCTAATCACTATTAGGGAACAAACTAGTGTCTGACTTAAGTGGATTCTAATTAAAACTTGAGTACTATCTTCTAGAGCAGTGACTTTGAAAGTTACTTTTTTTCATACACACAAGATATTTGATATCCATATAGGAGGCAACATTGCCTGGGGAATTCCGTAAATGCCCCTTCCTTGGTGAAGCCTTCCCTGACCAGAGCCCCCAATCATTCTTGACCACATCATCCTGTTAACGAATTTCTTCATAGAATTTATTACTTTCTGGAATAATCTTGTTTATTTGTTTGCTAATATTTGCTAAAAGCTTATTAAGAGCAGGGAACTTGGTGCCTTACTTTTGCCTGTATTTTCATTGTCTAGAACAGTGTCTGGACAGAGCAAATATTCTGTATGCATTTGTTGACTGAATAAAGGAATGTTTCCATAGGCTTACTCAGTTTATGTACAACTTACAGCAAGTCAATTATCATTTCCCCCTCTTTCTTTCCCTCTCTAGAAAGTATTTCAGAATGTGTAAGAGTGACAGAATTATCGAACTATTCATTCTTTGTTTCAACAAATATTTATTGCATGTTTACTACATGTCAGGTACTGTGCTAGGTGCTGGCAATAAAATGGTAAAGAAGTTAGACAGGGCCCCGGCCTCATGGCAGTTCCATTATACTAGTGAGAATAGCTGCTGTACATTGATATACCAATCAAAAGTAAGATTTAGTTATTAGGAATGGTAATCATTGCTATGGGGGAAACCTAGAAGTGATGCAATAGAAAATGACCCAGGGCAGGAAGTGTGGAAGGAATTTCAGCTCAGGCGGTCAGGGAAGGCCTTTCCCATAAACTAAAATTTGAGATTCCATGAAGAGCTGGGATAAAGGAATTCGAGGCAGAGGGAACAGAAAACACAAACTCCCTGAGGTAAGAAAGAGTTCAGCACTCTCTAGAGCTCAGGGGTGGTGGTCCAGGGGGAGAGAAACAGAAGTCGGCAAAGAAGTGCATTCATTTCCTGCAGGGTCTTGAGGCTCGGGGAAGGGCTTTGCATTTTATTTTTAGTACAATGGAAGGTACCAGCAGATTTAAATAGGAGAATGACACGATCTGATCTACATGTTAAGAAAATTACTCTGGCTGCTGGGTGGAGAATGAAAGGAATGGCAAGACTTGATGTGACAGAGCAGTAAGGGGGCTGTTGCAGTTAGATGACAGCTCATGCTTTGTCCTTGGCTGGTTACAAAGGCAAAAAAGAAAACTAGAGATAACTTCATTTCATTCTGATATATATTATTATGATGTTTTAAAATAAATCACTTGCAAATCTGAGTTCTTCATTACAGTAACAAAATGAATCATACTGATTAGGACATACAAGCCTGCTGTGACATGTGACTGCCAAAAAGTTGCTCTGGAGAAATTTACCCTGGTGGGGCAGGCCGAGAAGAGACCTAGGAAGCCTGGGGTTTACACACATGCACTTTTGGTCCTGTAGGTATGACTGCTTTGCCGGCCTCTCCTAGCCTGTTACTGGATTTGTCATCTCTTGCCACCACACATAGCCTGGGGCCTGACCCCAGCAATGCCACTGGATCAGGTCCCTGCAGGGCAGAGTCCATGGCTCCTGGGTTAGTTAGCACCCTGACTCCGCTGTCAGAACTCTCAAATGATCAATATTTCCCAACAGTGGCCATTGCAGGACACTCACTGGTGACCCACTATCTGGGAACTCAGTCACATTGAGACAGATGTAGGGGTGGACAGTGTTTCACCATCAAAACTGTTTGCTTCCTAAGATTGCCCAATCCAGCCATTCTCAACTTCGTGGCACAGCTGTAATCACTGGTAGCTTTTTAAAAAACTAAGGTTGCAGAGATAAGAATCTCTGTGTGTAGAGTTCAGAGACCATTAGGCTTTTAAATCTCTCCAAGGGATGCTAATGGCAGCCAGGGTTGAGAACCACAGGTCCTAACCCAGCTGTCTTACCTGCCACAGTTTACCTTGTTTAGGACCCTGTGGGACCTCCTGCTCCCCAATCCACACTATGTTGGGCTTTGACAAAGGAATACATACCTTCCAGCAGACTCTAAGAGCTTTCGTTTAATTGGTGCTTACCAGATGCCCGGCAAGGACTCAATACATTGCCAATGTTCCTTCATTTTATCCTCATAACCACCCTCTGAAATAACAGTATCAAGAGAGGCTGAGAAAACTCTGGCTCAAAAAAGTTATGTAAGGGCTTCCCTGGTGGTACAGTGGTTGACAGTCTGCCTGCCGATGCAGGGGACGCGGGTTCGTGCCCCGGTCCGGGAAGATCCCACATGCTGCGGAGCGGCTAGGCCCGTGAGCCACGGCCGCTGAGCCTGTGCGTCCGGAGCCTGTGCTCTGCAACGGGAGAGGCCACAACAGTGAGAGGCCCGCGTACCGCAAAATAAAATAAAATAAAATAAAAAGTTATGTAAGATATCCAAGGTCCCAAGGCTAATAGGAGACAGCTCAGGGTCTACACCCACATCTTATGATTCCACAGCCCATGTTCTTCATCTATAAGCAGTTGTAACACTGTCCCTTAGAAAAACCAAGGTTTCAACCCCAGTCCTGCCCTTTACAAGCTGCGTGACTTGGGGTGAGTTATTTAACTTCTCTGAATCCCAGGTCCCTCTCTGTAAAGAGTCTTTTGCCCACCCCAGCTCTCCCCTCCCCCATACTTTTTCCACTAAGAGTTACTAGATCTCAAAATCATTGCATCTCTCTGCTACCTGCCCTGGCCATCTTACAATGGAACACTTCAAATCTTAGCCAGAGACCCTCAGCACCCAGCATAGATTTGGGACCAAAGTAAGCAGTCAATGTCCATTGAATTGAACAGTATGGCCTCCCAGCGGGATATGTTACATAATTTGGGAATTTGGGTTGGGCTCTGGTATTCAGCCAACACCCCCCTCCCCTGACAAGAGCCACACTGACCCTTATTGATCTCTCCTATTAGGCGACTGAGGGCACTCAGTGGAAAACTGCAAAGGGCAAGTTGTCTGTGTGACCCCAGTGACTTATTTAAGAGGACTGACTATATCTGCATAACTTTGCATATGTTATGAATCAATCTATGATATACTTATTCAAGG
The DNA here is from genome assembly GCF_949774975.1 of Lagenorhynchus albirostris. Classification (NCBI taxonomy): domain Eukaryota; kingdom Metazoa; phylum Chordata; class Mammalia; order Artiodactyla; family Delphinidae; genus Lagenorhynchus; species Lagenorhynchus albirostris. The sequence goes on along the minus strand of NC_083103.1, from coordinate 16,637,587 downwards.
CAAAGAAGTTGCAGATGCACAATACCAAAGATAAGCGTGATTTCCCACAACATGCAATGCAAGTGTTTGTTAGAAAACCATGCAATTCTACAGCCCTCCTCCCCATCACAGCCAAAACTGGGGAGTCCATACTATCAAAAGACGACCCTTGTCATCGTGAGAAGGAGGGGAAGCCAAGGTCAGAGTTGAAGATCAAAAATCAAGAAAATTAGTCAGCATCCCGTATCCCTACTCCTACTCTTTTACTACTATGAAACCTGAAAGCTAGAGGAGAAGATACAGGGCTCACTTTTGCACTCCAAACCCCTTGCAAAGTACCAAGATAATATTTGCAGTTCATTTATTCATTCAACAAATATTCGTTGAGCATGCACTGAGTACCCTATCCTCTTCACTGTGCTACTGGAGTTACAGGGGAGAATATGATGAGATCTTTATTGATACAGAACTCACAATCCAAAGAGACAAAAAGCAACAACAGACCACATGAACTTGAGCAGCTTCGTTCATTAAGCCTCAGTTTCTTCATCTGAATAAATGGAGAATAAAATGTCAATTTTCCATGGTTGTTGTAATAGAATATAATAGTCTCACTGTGGTTTCTAACACATAGTAGGTACTCAATGAATGACAGTCATCATCATAATTATTACTGTTATAAGGGAATATCATGAAGGTACTATGGAATCACAGAGGAGGGTATACCTAACTCTGGCAACTATTCAGTGGGGGAATAAAGGCATCATGTCACCAAGTCAGCACCACACTTCAGAGTTTTACAACATCACTGCTTAGGTACCACTTAGCAACTCCCAAATGCCTATTAACTTGTCATTTGGACACCTCATCTCAGAGCTCTGTGTCTCTTTCAGTCCACAGTGACATCTGACGTATAGCTCTTCACTTTCCTCATGGACCTGAGGGGTCTGCTGAGGAGAAAAATAGAGAGAAATTGAGGGTATATAACCATTAAAATTAATTACTCACAAACATTCGAACCCAGACACCGACTGCCGTCATGAAATACTGATACAGATTTGCTGAAAGCCATTTATATTAAATTACTTTTATAATAACATTTAACTTTTAAGCATCAAATATTTAGTGTTCCTCCTTGTCATTTGCAAATAAGCTTCCAGCTGTTTCATAGATGGAGGAATCTACGCCCATCCTGTCTTGAGGGCCTACAGGGCTGAACATCAGACCAGCAGCTTTTTTTTTTTTTTTTTTTTTTGCGGTACGCAGGCCCCTCACTGTTGTGGCCTCTCCCGTTGTGGAGCACAGGCTCCGGACGCGCAGCCTCAGCGGCCATGGCTCACGGGCCCAGCCGCTCCATGGTATGTGGGATCCTCCCGGACCAGGGCACGAACCCGTGTCCCCTGCATTGGCAGGTGGACTCTCAACCACTGCGCCACTAGAGAAGCCCAGACCAGCAGCTCTGAGAGTTGAGACTAGCAGATATCAGTGACTCAACATCAGCCAACTCTCATTCATTCAGCAAAAACTTACCGAAACCCCTGTTGTTCCAGATAGCCGCTTATAAAGATATACAAAGCATGATCCCTGAACTCAAACACTAGCAAGATAGATACAAAAATTCAATAATTACAAAGTGTTGCCTTCATTTCCTCTGCTTCCAATGCCAAAAAATTACTTAAGTTCATAGGAGAATTGAGATTTGGCAGGGCAGACGGTGCCTGTTTAAGGCAAGAGGATTAGCATGGGCAAAGACAGGGAGGTGAGAAAGAGCAAGATGCACTTCAAAAACTACTAAGTAATTTTGTTGGCAATGAGACAGGAGGATACCCATCCCTTGCCATGTATACAGGCTTTGTTTCCATCTGCAAATCCCTTTGAACCACTCCCAACCTGTATTTGGAACAGCCCTGCTGAGTCCTCTTGAATTTTTAAGATAATAGCATTGCCATTCTGTATTATGTGGATAACCTAACAAATGTAAAAATAGACCCAAAATGTGCGCTTCCCTGGTGGTGCAGTGGTTGAGAGTCCGCCTGCCGATGCAGGGGACATGGGTTCGTGCCCCGGTCTGGGAAGATTCCACATGCCGCGGAGCGGCTAGGCCCGTGAGCCATGGCTGCTGAGCCTGCACGTGCGGAGCCCGTGCTCCGCAACGGGAGAGGCCACAACAGTGAGAGGCCTGCGTACCGCAAAAAAAAAAAAAAAAAAAAAAAGACCCAAAATGTATGATGGTTAAACATAAAAGAAGTTTACATGCTGTTTACATAACAGTATAGGGAGGTAAATGGATTGTCGGGTGGGGATGGGGAGGTGGGTTAAGGTTCTGCTCCACACAGTCATTCAGGGAACTACACTGACACAGACTGCCTTCTTTCACAGGTAGGTTCCATCACCCCCAAAGAAAATCTTCATGGCAACTAGCCACTAGGAGAAGAGAACTTGGAAATGATGCACATTACTTGTGCAATCTTCCATTGGTCAGAACTCAGTCACATGGGTGCATCTACCTGCAAGGGAAGTTGGGAAATGTAGTCTACCAGTGTGCTCAAGAACAGAGAACACAGGTCAAGATGGCAGATTAGGAGGATGTGGAATTCACATCTCCACACAATTAGGGCACCTACCAGGCACCAGTGGGGGACCACAGACACCTAAGGGGATGGCAGGAACCCCCAGAAACTGGGTAGGACATGGGGCATGGTGGGGAGTGAAGCGGGAGGAGAAGTGAAGGTGGGACAGGACTGGCATCCCTGAGGGGTGGTTGGGGGAGGGAAGGAGTTCCTACACCCAGTGGGACCCACCCATGGTTAGGGGTCCAGCAGTGACGGGGGAGACCCTGGGGGAGATGGTGGGGGAGGGACACAAAGGAACAGAAGGGAACGGGGCCAGTGCTTTCCCTGTCCACTTAGGCACTGAGAAGCCTGTTAGGCTCCCAGGCCTAATCCTCTGCCCTCAGAGCCTCCCTCCCGCAGCACAGAACCCAAGCCCCGCCCCTACACCCCCACCCAGGGTCCTACCTCTACACTCAGAGACCCCCTCCAACGAGCTGGGCCTAAACCCCACCCACAAACCCTCACTCAGGGCCCTACCTCCAAACTCCGGAATCCCACTCTCCAGAGGCCCTCCTTTCCACATGCTGCCTCTCCCCTTCTGCGCAGGTCCTAAGCAGAGGCCCTGCCACACGCCTGAATGTCGCCCCACCTAGGCCCCACCCCACGCTCAAACATTACCCCCTCACCCTCCCTAGGTCCTGCCCCTCCCTAAACCCCACCCCTGCCTAAGTGCCATCCCACCTAAACTCCACCCCCATAGCCAAGATTTTTTTTTCTTTTTTCCTCTTTTAGATTGGGGTGCTGTTTAACCTTGTTGATTCATTGTTGTTGATTCTTTTATATTTTTATTTTGCCTAATAAATGTTTTATTTTTCGAATTTAATTTTACTCTTTATACTTTGTCATTGTTCTCTTCTTTGGGCTTGTTCCACCCTCCCACCATTTTTTTTCTGTTGTGGTTTTATTTTACCTTGTTGCAGTTCTTTCAATTAGAGTTTTATTTTTCCTAATATATTTTATCTTTCTAATTTTATTTTGTTTTTTTATTCTTTGATATTGTACTGCTCCTTTCTCTCTTTCTTTCTTTTTCTTTAATTTTTTTTAACCATGCCACAAAGGTTCCAAGATCTTGGTTCCCAGGCCACAGGTCAGGCCTGAGCTCCTGTGGTGGGAGCTCCGAGTACAAACCGCTGGACTAACAGAGAACCTCAGATCCCAGGGAATATTAATCAGAGTGAGGTCTCCTGGAGGTCCTCATCTCAGCACCAAGACCTGGCTCTATCCAACTGCCTGAAAATTCCAGTGCTGGACGTCTCAGGCCAAACAACAGACAGGAACACAGCACCACCCAACAAAAAGAGAAAAAAAAAAATTGAAACGAGAAAAAAATAGGTTACAAACAAAGGACCAAGGTAAAAAACTACAAGACCAAATAAATGAAGATGAAATAGGCAAACTACCTGAAAAAGAATTCAGAGTAATGGTAGCAAAAAGGATCCAAAATCTCAGAAACAGAATGGAGAAAATACAAGAAACATTTAACAAGGACTAGAAGAACTAAAGAGCAAACAAATAGTGATGAACAACACAATAACTGCAATTAAAAATACTCTAGAAGGAATCAATAGCAGAATAACTGACGCAGAAGAACAGATAAATGACCTGGAAGATAAAATGGTGGAAATAACTACCACAGAGCAGAATAAAGAAAAAAGAATGAAAAGAATTGAGGGCAGTCTCAGAGACCTCTGGAACAACATTAAACGCACCAACATTCGAATTATAGGGGTCCCAGAAGAAGAAGAGAAAAAGAAAGGGCCTGAGAAAATATTTAAAGAGATTATAGTCAAAAACGTGCTTAACATGGGAAAGGAAATAGTCAATCAACTCCAGAAAGCACAGAGAGTACCATACATGATAAACCCAGAGAAACACACCGAGACACATATTAATGAAACTATCAAAAATTAAATACGAAGAAAAAATATAAAAGGCAGCAAGGGAAAAGCAACAAATAACATAAAAGGGGTGGGGCTTCCCTGGTGGCGCAGTGGTTGAGAGTCCGACTGCCGATGCAGGGGACGTGGGTTTGTGCCCCGGTCTGGGAAGATCCCACATGCCGCAGAGCGGCTGGGCCCGTGAGCCATAGCCGCTGAGCCTGCGCATCTGGAGCCTGTGCTCTGCAACGGGAGAGGCCACAATAGTGAGAGGCCCGTGTACCGCAAAAAAAAAAAAAAAAAAAAAGGGAATCCCCATGAGGATAACAGCTGATTTTTCAGTAGAAACTCTGCAAGCCAGAAGGGAGTGGCAGGACATATTGAAAGTGAAGAAAGGGGAAAACCTACAGCAAAGATTACTCTACCCAGCAAGGATCTCATTCAGATCTGATGGAGAAATTAAACCTTTACAGACAAGCAAAAGCTAAGAGAATTCAGCACCACCAAACCAGCTTTACAACAAATGCTAAAGGAACTTCTCTAGGCAGGAAACACAAGAGAAAGAAAAGACCTACAAAAACAAACCCAAAACAGTTAAGAAAATTGTAATAGGAACATACATATTGATAATTACCTTCAATGTAAACGGATTAAATGCTCCAACCAAAAGATATAGACTGGCTGAATGGATACAAAAACAAGACCCGTATATATGCTGTCTACAAGAGACCGACTTCCCAGCTAGGGACACATACAGACTGAAAGTGAAGGGATGAAAAAATATATTCCATGCAAATGGAAATCAGAAGAAAGCTAGAGTAGCACCCCTCATATCAGAAAAAATAGACTCTAAAACAAAGACTATTACAAAAGACAAAGAAGGACACTACATAATGATCAAGGGATCAATCCAAGAAGAAGATATAACAATTGTAAACATTTATGCACCCAACATAGGGGCACCTCAGTACATAAGGCAAAGGCTAACAGCCATAAAAGGGGAAATCAACAGCAACACAATAAGAGTAGGGGACTTTAACACCCCACTTTCACCAATGGACAGATCATCCAAGATGAAAATAAACAAGGAAACACAAGCTTTAAATGAAATATTAAACATGATGGACTTAATTGATATTTATAGGACATTCCATACAAAAACAACATAATACACTTTCTTCCCAAGTGCTCATGGAATGTCCTCCAGGATAGACCATATTTTGGGTCAGAAATCAAGCTTCGATAAGTGTAAGAAAATTGACATCATACCAAGTATTTTTTCCAACCACAACATTATGAGACTAGTTATCAATTACAGGAAAAAAACTGTAAAAATACAAACACATGGAGGCTAAACAATATGCTACTAAATAACCAAGAGATCACTGAAGAAATTGAAGAGTAAATCAAAAAATACCTAGAAACAAACGACAATCAAAACACAACAACCCACAACCTATGGGATGAAGCAAAAGCAGTTCTAAGAGGGAAGTTTAGAGCAATACAATCCTACCTCAAGAAACAAGGAAAATCTCAAATAAACAACCTAACATTACACCTAAAGCAGTTAGAGAAAGAAGAAGAAGAAAAACCCCAAAGTTAGCAGAAGGAAATATATCATAAAGATCAGATCAGACATAAATGGAAAAGAAATGAAGGAAACAATGGCAAAGATCAATAAAACTAAAAGCTGTTTCTTTGAGAAGATAAACAAAGTTGATAAACCATTAGCCAGACTCATCAAGAAAAAAAGGGAGAAGACTCAATTCAACAGAATTACAAATGAAAAAGGAGAAATAACAACTGACACTGCAGAAATACAAAGGATCCTGAGAGATTGCTACAAGCAACTATAAGCCAATAAAATGGACAACCTGGAAGAAATAGACAAATTCTTAGAAAAGCACAACCTTCTGAGACTGAACCAGGAAGAAATAGAAAATATAAACAGACCAAACACAAGCACTGAAATTGAAACTGTGATTAAAAATCTTCCAACAAACAAAAGCCCAGGACCAGATGGCTTCACAGGTGAATTCTATCAAACATTTAGAGAAGAGCGAACACCTATCCTTCTCAAACTTTTCCAAAATATAGCGGAGGGAGGAACACTCCCAAACTCATTCTATGAGGCCACCATCACCCAGATACCAAAAGCAGACAAAGATATCACAAAAAAAAAAGCTGTAGGCCAATATCTCTGATGATCATAGATGCAAAAATCTTCAACGAAATACTAGCAAACAGAACACAACAGCACATTAAAAGGATCATACACCATGATCAAGTGGGGGTTTTCCCAGGAATGCAAGGATTTTTCAATATATGTAAATCAATCAATGTGATAAACCATATTAACAAACTGAAGGAGAAAAACCATATGACCATCTCAACAGATGAAGAGAAAGCTTTTGACAAAATTCAACAGCCATTTATGATAAAAACTCTCCAGAAAGTAGGCATAGAGAAAATCTACCTCAGCATAATAAAGGCCATATATGACAAACCCACAGCCAGCATTGTTCTCAATGTTGAAAAACGGAAAACATTTCCTGTAAGATCAGGAAAAAGACACAGTCGCTCACTCTCACCACTACTATTCAACATAGTTTGGGAAGTTTTAGCCACAGCAATCAGAGAAGAAAAAGAAATAAAAGAAATCCAAATCGGAAAAGAAGAAGTAAAACTGTCACTGTTTGCAGATGACATGATACTATACATAGAGAATCCTAAAGATGCTACCAGAAAACTACTAGAGCTAATCAATGAATTGGTAGAGTAGCAGGATACAAAATTAATGCATAGAAATCTCAGCCATTCCTATAAACTAATGATGAAAAATCTGAAAGAAAAAATGGGGAAACACTCCCATTTACCTATGCAACAAAAAGGATAAAGTACCTAGAAATAAACCTACCTAAGGAGACAAAAGAACTATATGCAGAAAAGTATAAGACACTGATGAAAGAAATTAAAGATGATACAAACAGATGGAGAGATATACCATGTCCTTGCATTGGAAGAATCAACATTGTGAAAATGACTCTACTACCCAAAGCAATCTACACATTCAATGCAATCCCTATCAAACTACCATTAGCATTTTTCACAGAAGTAGAACCAAAAATTTCACAATTTGTATGGAAACACAAAAGATCCTGAATAGCCAAAGCAATCTTGAGAAAGAAAAATGGAGCTGGAGTTATCAGACTCCCTGAATTCAGAGTATACTACAAAGCTACAGTAATCAAGACAGTATGGTACTGGCACAAAAACAGAAATATAGATCAATGGAACAGGATAGAAAGCCCAGAGGTAAACCCATGCACCTATGGTCACCTTATCTTTGAAAAAGGAGGCAAGAGTATACAATGAAGGAAAGACTGCCTCTTCAATCAGTGGTGCTGGGAAAACTGGACAGTTACATGTAAAAGAATGAAATGAGAACACTCCCTAACACCATGCACAAAAACAACTGAAAATGGATTAAAGACCTAAATGTAAGGCCAGACACTATAAAACTCTTAGAGGAAACATAGACCCACCTCCTAGAGAAATGGAAATAAAAACAAAAGTAAACAAATGGGACCTAATGAAACTTAAAAGCTTTTGCACAGAAAAGGAAACCATAAACAAGATGAAAAGACAACCCTCAGAATGGGAGAAAATATTTGCAAATGAAGCAACTGACAAAGGATTAATCTCCAAAATATACAAGCAGCTCATGCAGCTCAATATGAAAAAAACAAACAACCCAATCCAAAAATGGGCAGAAGACCTAAATAGACATTTCTCCAAAGAAGCTATACAGACTGCCAAGAAACACATGAAAGGATGCTCAACATCACTAATCATTAGAGAAATGCAAGTCAAAACTACAATGAGGTATTACTTCACACCAGTCAGAATGGCCATCATCAATATCTACAAACAATAAATGCTGGAGAGGGTGTGGCGAAAAGGGAACCCTCTTGCACTGTTGGTGGGAATGTAAATTGATACAGCCGCTATGGAGGTTCCTTACAAATGTAAAAATAGAACTACCATAAGACCCAGCACTCCCACTACTGGGCATATACCCTGATAAAACCATAATTCAAAAAGAGTCATGTACCACAATGTTCATTGCAGCTCTATTTACAATAGCCAGGACATGGAAGCAACCTAAGTGTCCATCAACAGATGAATGGATAAAGATGTGGCACATATATACAATGGAATATTACTCAGCCTTAAAAAGACACAAAACTGAGTTATTTGTAGTGAGGTGGATGGACCTAGAATCTGTCATACAGAGTGAAGTAAATCAGAAAGAGAAAAACAAATACCATATGCTAACACATATCTGTGGAAACTAAAAAAAAAAAAAAAAAGAATGGTTCTGAAGAACCTAGGGGCAGGACGGGAATAAAGACACAGACATAGAGAATGGACTTGAGGACACAGGGAGGGGGAAGGGTAAACTGGGATGAAGTGAGAAAGTAACACTGACATATATACACTACCAAATGTAAAATAGATAGCTAGTGGGAAGCAGCTGCATAGCACTGGATAATCAGCTGGGTGCTTTGCAGCCACATAGAAGGGTGGGATAAGGAAGGTGGCAGGGAGATGCAAGAGGGAGGGGATATGAGGATATATGTATGCATATAGCTGATTCACTATGTTATATAGCAGAAATTAACACAACCTTGTAAAGCAATTATACTTGAATAAAGATGTTAAAGGAAAAAAGAAAAGAAAAACAAATACATTGCATTTTTTTAAGAGCATTCATGAAACAATCAGCCTATCATGGGCAATAGCAAACTTAAAGCAGCAAGGGCAAGAATACAGGTAGACCTGATCAATCCTGGCATCTTCTCTGAGCCTCAGGTTTCTTGTTCCCAAAAGAGATAAACACTGACGTACAATTATATGAACTAATGTGTATAAAATACTTATCACAGTGCCTGGCACACAGTAGGTGCTCAGCAAATGTGGCAGAGCTGGTAGTAATTTTCAGTTTGTCACTATTCATGGGTAAGAGATTATCATATGCTGTATGGAAGACAAGTAAATGCCAGGTTCTAGCCAGTGGGAGGGAGTTTAGCCATCCATTCAGTTCACGCTCTCCTCCACCTCAGCACTTGCTCCTGGTGGCCCCCACTCCTCCTGCCTGGGAACTCTGAGCCCTTGACAAGAGACGAAACTTCCAGTCCCTACCCTGAGAGTGCTCCTGTTCAGCCTTTAACTGCAGCCCAGACCAATCACTGGGATCGTTCTGCCGGTCACCACGTAGAAAATCCCAACCCTCGTACGCTGATGACCTTGTACCCACCACCGGGTGCCCGAATATGCACTGACTGGAAGGAGGTCTGATTGCGCAGCAAGTCCATTTGTTCCTTGCTTTAGAGTGATCGATCATTTATTTACTCACGTTTCAGTGAAACGGTCTGAAACGGGTAAGGAAAAAAGAACCCAGAGCTTGGGCACAGGAGATGAGAGGCAGTCTCAGCAATGGCACTGAGCAGGCAGCCAGGTCAAGAACAGCAAAGCCTCATGGGCTCTGGGCTTCTCAGCCAGGAGTCGAGGGGCTGCCGCGTGCCTGAGCCTCAGCAGGGATCTGCTGCTCCAGTTCCTGCTAAGCTTCAGCTGCAGTCACTCGCTGCCCCCGTACTTAGAGCCTTTTCGGTTCAAGCTCATTCCTGGAGTCCCTCCCTCAGCTTCTGGAGCAGCAGCCCTGAGAGCTCGTTTCAGGCAGCTCTTCTTCAGCAACCACCAATAAATATGTACCCCAAAACTTTCACCCATTCAGATTCTCTGACCCAGCAATTCTACCTTCAGTAATCCATCCTAATGAAATAATCCTGAACATGAAAATAGCCTCATACACAAAGATGCTCACCAGCAATACTATGACAAAAGAGCAGACATGACCTATGTAATTGGTTGGAATATCATCACCCGTCCAACAGTAAGAAAATTAGAGGATGAAACATCAAGACATTGAAATACATGTTTACCATGAATTTATGATAAAGGAAAGTGGGCAGACTATTATGTTGAGAGGGGAGTAAGAAACAATAGTAGTATGAGTACAGTTCTGTAAAAAGAATTAATAAATAAATAAGCAGAACCATGGTTATACAAGATATTATCATAGGGTGAAGCTGGGTGAAAAGTACACAGAAACTATAACCATGTTTGCAACTTCTGGTAAGTCTTAAAACTATTTTAAAACTAATATTATGTCTCAGAGAAAGAGAAGCAATTGTGCATGAGGAGGCAGCATAGAATAATGACTAATAGCACACACTTTAGAAAACTAAGTGTAGGGGATCAGTTATGGAAGGGAATTTAAATCTAATCTGCTTTTTCCATTTAATCTCTGCTCATAACAAAGCTCCCTTAAGAATTCTTTCTGACACTCCCCCACTCCTTGCTTCTGACCGTCCTATCCCTGGAGGCTTTTTAGCACAGTAGTCCAGAAACCGCAGCTGACACCTGAAGTTGATCTCTCATAACTGTAATCATCAGAACAGTAGTAACATTTATTCATCATTTACCACTGTGGACCAAGCACTGTGCTACGTGTTTTACGATGATGGGTCCTCACCATGACTTTCAAAGGCAAGTATTAATAATTCCGTTTTATAGATGAGAAAATAAGACTGAGAGGTCAATGCCTTGTCCAGCTTATCATAGCTGATGAGTAACCCAGGCAGAATTTAAAACAGAGCCATTCAAATCCCAGGCTCCTTCCTACACAAAGTATTTATCAATTATTTAATTTTTTTAAAGTTTTTTAATCTAATGTAACAGCAAATGCCTCTTTAGGACTTCAATTGCTCATCTGTCAAATTGAGCTATTGGACTGAATAAGGGCTCCATCTGAGACACAAGGATTCCCAAGTAACTTCAGCTCGCTCTCTCCCGGAGACGTTCCCTCCACCGGGCAATGGTCTCCAAGTTCAGTGATACCCAATCGCTCAGAGAACTTTGAATCCCACTGCTGGGACCCAGAACTTCTCATTTCCCTAGCCTGGGATGGGCTTAACCGTCAGTGTTGCAGCCAGGACTGAGAACCACTCTCCTGACATGTTGACCTTCCTCCTTCTCCAGTTCTTATCCCATCCCATGACGCCCACAATTCCCCTAGTCTGCCTTTCCAAATCATGCTTCTCACTGGAACCAGAATGAGCTTTCTGAAACAGATGTGGTACAGCACTCCCTGTTTATACAGCTTCAGGAGCTCCCCAGAGGTTACCAGGTAGAGTCCTTAAGATTCTCACGGGACCATTCCCAACCTGGCCCCAGACCACCCTTCCAGCATCTTCTGCAGCCACTCCAAACCAGCATCCCCCGCACTGAACACTTGATATTTCCCAACGTACTATGCGCCACCACACCACTCAGCCCGGCTCACCCTGTCTCCCCTTATCGGGAAGGCCCTCCCAACCCCCCATACCTACTCTACCCGTTCAGTCAGCCTTCAGATCCATTGCCCCTGTCCTGCTCTGCTTTTGCCTTCACACCTCCCTGCATCTTCCAAGGATTCTTTCCTCATTCCCTCAGGCGGAGCTTAGAATTCTGTCGTCCATGTTCTTATGTGTCTCATAGGCAGCTATTAAAGCCCAGACCACGCTGAATTATTAAGAGTACCAGCTTTGCTGGCTTCTCCTCTGAGACTGTGAGCTCCTTGAGAGCAGTGCCATGCTCACTGCTGCACCCCTACAGTAGAGTATGAGTCTAAAATACCCCGTCAGTATTTGCTGAAGAATGACTGAATGAATGAATGGACAGAATCAAAGAACAAGCAAATGCTGTGCTCAGGTTTCACCAAGAAAGATCCAAACACCTTCCACACAGCTTTTTCCTCAGCCCAGCAAGGTCTCCTGGCTGACAGCCACTTGCACTGAAATCAAATAGGGTAGAGCAGGAGCAAGAAGTGAAGAAAAAGTAGCCAAAGCCAGGACTTCTCCTCATGGCTGAAATCAGCATTCTTATACCCGCAGCCCATACGCTAAACAAGCCCACAGAAGCATTTTGTTTGACTCAGAAAGTGTTTTAGAAATTGGGAAATTTCACCCAAAATCCAGCTCTACACTTACTCCTAGACTATCAGAGAATCAGACAACCCTCAACCTGCATTTCCACCAGGCTACAACGACTGGGGCTGGGTAACTGCAGAGAAAGCCATAGTCCCTACCCATCCCTATTGTCTTCACCCAGCTCACCACTCTGGATGTTTCCTGCCTGGCCCCCCCAGGCATTTGAGTTTGCAACCACCGGTTTAAACAACCTGCTCAGTTTAAGGAGTTAAAATGCCTGTGTATGCTCACTCCAAGAATAAGAGAAAGGATCTTTTCAGCTCCACTTCTCTCCAGGCTAGGGAGTTTAATAAAACCCAGCAGACACTGCATAGATTTAGCCCTGAGAATGCCAGGGGCTGAGAAAGGAGACCAGGGTGGGGGAGGAGTGGGCCGCATGTGACACAAAGAGGCTATCTGGAAGTGTGACACTCCGCTCCACTGGGCTGAGATAAGCTTCTCAGCAGGACTGTTTATGGGAGGTGAGGAAGGAGCTGGACACACATGGAGGAAACGGTCAGGCAAGAATTCCCAAGCAGGTCTGCTGGACTAGCAGCTTCTCATGAAGCTTTAGCTCCACTCACTGGCTGGCTATAAATTGAGCTCCAGAAAATCAGCAAAACTCAGCGAAGCCTTCAGGCAGCCCCAAGGCACTGCTTGGAAGAGAAGCTTCAGTTCATGCTTTCACAGCGCCCTTTGATGGGAGTAACAACTTGTGTTAGGAAGAGGGTCTGCAAAAGAAGGGGGTTAATATCCCCCCACTCCCGACCACTGCTCGCCAGTGGTCCAGGTCACACTTTGTCTCATCAACTTTCTCCTGCTTTGAGACTCCACCATCTAGGCGAGAAGGCAGCTCACTTCTTTTAAGTACCCACTACTCTCAGGCTCACAGGCAGACCCGGGTTTGAAGCTTATCTGATTTCAGATACCCTTTTTTAGAAAAAAGCTATAAAATTATGAATATAAAGTAGACTCCGTGCCTTGAAAGGGCAAGTTCCTAGTTAATCCCCCCTCTGGTCAGGGGTTTTCCATATGCTATCTCAGAAAACAGAGGCTGGGCTCTTATTCACCTAGCTGGCAGAGAACCAGCTAGGAGAATAACCTCTCTTTGCCTCAGTTTTCTGAGAAATGGGATAACACTAGAGCTCAGTAAACTTGTTGGGAGGACTCAGGTAATACATGTAGATGGCATTTGCTTAATAAATGTGAGCTATGACTGTTACCTCATTTATCCTCACAACAGCCCTGTAAAGCAACCATTATTCTCTCGATTTTATAGGTAAGAGCGGGAAATCTCCCTCCTCCCTACCTGCTGCAGACTGCACCCAAGCCTGCCTTTGCTGGGTGGGATTCCAGAGTTCCTGGACCTTCTTTTATCTCCTCTACTGCAACCAGGACTGACTGTCTTCTGCTCTGTGAGGGATGAGCTAGCTCACCTGACAACCCAACCCAACCCTTCTGACAATAAGCTGTGATGTGTTCATAGGTGATAAGGTATAGCAGGTAACTAACTCCACTTTGGTAGACATTTCAGCAGGAGTCTTTCAAAAAGAACAATTTACCCAAGAGATGGAATTGTCAAGGACCCAGGGATGGGTCCCTGAGAGGTACGTGAATCAGAAAGGAAGCCATGGTAGCAGGGAAAACATCCAATTGAAGTCTGATGACCTGCTAACCTTGTGACCTGTTCAAATCAGTTTATTTCTCATTTGTAAAATAGGAAGAATAAAAATAACATAGGACTACTGTGAAGCACAAGTGAGGCTAATGTATATGAAAACGCTTTGGCTGCAGTAACGATAAAAAAAATTTTTAAATATTTATAATTGATTTTATTTTTTTAATAAAAATAGCACACCATTGTAAAGCAATTATACTTCAATAAAGATGTAAAAAATAAAATAAAATAAAAATAACTGTACCAGAGTTCCCTGGCAGTCCAGTGATTAGGACTCTGCATTTCCACTGCAGGGGGCGCAGGTTAGATCCCTGGTCAAGGAACTAAGATCCCACATGCCACACGGCGTGGTCAAAAAAATAAATAATAAATAACTACACCACTCAACAGTTTTCTGAGTAGTTACTTCGTGCCAGACAATGAGTGCTTCATATACATTAAGATTCACATTTAATGTGCCCAACTGCTCTCTTAAATACTATTATTTTGTCCTTTTTCAGATAAGGAAACTGACTGAGGCTAGGGAGCCTTTGACCAGTCTTAGGTAGAGGAGCCAGTAATAAGTTTTGTGTTTTAAAGAAATTACTCTGTGTGACTGAATTAGTAAATGAATAAACGAATGAACGTTGCCAAAGCCCATCTATCTAGGTTTTTCTTTTCTGCAAGCTAGGTGAATGTACTTTCCCAACCTCTCATATAATAATAAAAATAGGTAATTATATTACCTAATGGATAGTAGATTTTTACCGCAAGAGGGATGTAAATCAATGAACATTTTTGAGGGATTCGTATGTGCTATATGCTTTAGATTTATTATCATGCAAGTCTCATTACCCCCATTTTATAGATGAGAAAACTGAGGCTAAGAGACGACAAGCAATTTACTTCAAATCACAAAGACATCAGTAAGGAGAAGTCTGTATTCGAACTCAGGCCTGTCTGACAACAAAGCGCATACTCTTTCCTCTACTCTATAGCCTACATTCTATGAATAAAAATACTTATTTTCTTTGAGCAGAGACTATCATTTTCAAAGAGAAGCCAATTGCATAAATAGTCTAGCCGTGTTTCGATACATGAGTTTTCCAAAGAAAACCAACATAGTTTAACATACATTATTACCTCAGCATCCATACTAATTAAAAAAAGAAACTTGTCCATCATGTAAAGTTTCTTACTTAGAAAATAGAGCATACCTCATTAATAAGTGGTGCACATAAAAATAGTGGGTTTTTTCCATTGACAATGGTTAACTGTAATTTCTATTTCCAAACCTGTGGATATTTGTTTTGCAATGTTTCCCAAGAATTCTAACATCTTTGAAGAATTCTAATAACTCCTTGATAAATGCTTTATTGCAATGTTAAAAAAAAAAAAAAGAAAATATAGCATAAATGATTCAAGTGAGGGTGCATCTGAACTGGAAAAATTACCCCAAAGGATACTGCTGAATGCTGACAGGACTACAGCCTCTGAGACTTCTCTAACAAATGTTTGTTTTGATGCTCACATTTCTTAAAAGCACGTAATCAAGGAGAATAAAAATAAAACCTTATCCTCATTAGTAGGGGATAGTGGGAAAAGTCTTAAATCTTGAGACAAAATAAAATGAGTTCAAGCTCTTAATTACTGGGAATGTGGGTCAAGACAGTGATCTTTTTTTAAGTGAAGTATAGTTGATTTACAATATTATGTTAGTTTCAGGTGTACTGCATAGCAATTCACTATTTTTGCAGATTATACTCCATTATAGGTTATTACAAGATAATGGCTATAATTCCCTGTGCTATTCAGTATAACCTTGTTGCTTATCTATTTTACACACTGTATCTGTCTCTCGTTCCCTCTCCCCTTTGGTAACCACAAGTTTGTCTCCTATATCTGTGAGAGACAGTGATCTTTCTTGAATCTCAGTTTGCTCACATGTAAATTGGGAATAATAATACTTACATCACAGAAGACAACGTGAAGGCTGTTTGAAAAGCATAACCCCCTATTCTATACGAATTATCAATCCTTAACACCTTAGAGAAAAACAGTTTAAGAGTTCAGAGTAGTTTCTTGTTCCTAAGAGTATGTACATTTTATTTATTTATTTTTTTTTTGAGTATGTGCATTTTAAATGAGAGAGCTTGGAGAAGATAGTGTTAAGAAATAGACCACCCACTGATTTTATGTTATCTCATGAAAGGGCAGTATTTGTGGGCTGTTCCAGCACCCTTTACATCCTATTAGAGAGATTGCCTCCTGAGCAAGATAACACCTCTTTAAGTATATGCAGGCTCACCCTGTACAGTTATCCAGCCAGGGTATTTGCCTAAGAGCTAGGGATGCCATTCACATAAACTGTAGCAACCGGCACTTATTGGGGTTGGATAGGGCACAAACTGTATAACCGTTGACCACAGATCCGGTTGGGGGTTAACAACAAGCTTGCTAGATCAAAATGGGTTTTCCCAATGAATTCTCAAATGGGAAGATGCCATTGTTAGAGTGGGGAATAAAGATCAGCTACTAACACACTTGGTGTGAACCTCTTTTCTAAAGACCAGCACAGAACCCTTCTTCCATGCAGGGTTAGGTAAGAACCCAGTTTTCTCATTTTGTGCATGATGTAAATAATTATTGACTTCACAGGGCTGTTGTAAAACTCAAGTGGCATCAAGACAGGGCAAGAACTGCCCCTGTCTATCCTTATACCTGTGCCCTATCCGCAGGTAAAGGACTGCCATTAGTAAGCTAAGGAAGCTCACACAGGGACCTACTGAGGCTTGGATTTAGGTTTCAAATGTTAATAAACAGATAATCTGCCTGGAAATGCAATTTCTCATCATCTCTACATTCAAAGAAAGTGTCACTGCGATGAAACAAAAGTGTGACATCACCAAGGCTGTGGCTTTCAACCTTTCTGTAGATCAGGATACCTTGGGAGCTTTAAAAAATACATCAGTGATGGAGCTTCTCCACCAAGAGACTCTGATTTAATTGGTTTGGGAATAGTGCCAGGTATCCAGAAGACCATGCTTACAAGCCAACAGCACAAATGTCACCAGCTTACGAAGGAGACTTCTGTGAGACACTAGAAAAAGCCAGAAGGAGTCCGAAGACCTGATATCTAGTCCTGCCACTTTGACCCTGTGCGAGTCACATGTCTTCTCTGTGAAGGTCTTAGCACATTTTTGACATAAAAGTTCTGAACCCCTGAGCTCTAAGCTTCCATCCACTAGCTCGTTATGAGATACAACCCCATGTTTGTCATTAAAGTGTGACTTTCAAAACTTTAGCTTCTCTGAGACTCAAATTCTCCACCTGTCAAATCAGGAGGGGGCAATGGACTAAAAGAACAAGCTCAGGGAGTGCCCTGAAAACAAATATGCTCCGTCTCCCTATGATTTTTCAGCCAGTAAAACACCTCTCAGATGTATTTGGTAAGAAACTGTTGCCCTCTGTACTTTCATTGGTTTCTCCTCACAGGAGAGGGAATGATTCATCTAACATGGGAGGTGGTAAGAGACAGACATCCCATCCTCCATATACCTCTACTGGGGAAAGGCAAACCTGCTACGTGTCGCCTAGGAGACCTTCCTCTCCCAGGCTCCCTGCACTCACCTGGTACGAGGCAGTTGGCTACCAGCCCAACCCTTTCTAAATGCAGATCCCAAAGTCTAGCTGCAGCAAGTGTTGGGGGGTAAATGAGGAAGGGCATCTGCATCCAAGATACGAGATCCAATCCAAGCGATAAACCTGAAATTGGAATCCCTAACTATTGTATATATTTTGCAAATGATCCAGGATTCAAAAGCAGGATGAATCTTGATTAACTGGCCACTAAAATTCCAAACCAAATATCCTCCATATGTCTCCAAAGGGTTGTTGTAAGGATCCAAAGAGATAATGGATGAAACAGTCCTTGCTTCCCCATTACTTCTCCAGTAAAAGAAGGTGCATTTCTTAGACACCGATCAACCAGGCTCCAAGGCAAAATGAAGAATACCACTTATTCCAGGGATTCTCTTAGAAAGGCAACCTCATGTTTTAACCATGAGTCTCAGTAATTGCTTAATGAGCATGGCATTTTTTCCTTCCTGGTGCCACTGCTGTACACCAAGCCTCAGAATTCTAATGGAAATTTCTCCTCCAGCCAAGTTCACTCCTGGGCTTTCAAGAAAATACTCAAAATGGTTTTGTCATTCACTCTGTTTTCTGGTTAAGCAAGGAGAAAAGCAGAGCTGGAGTGAAGCTGTCGCCTAGTACAACACAGTGGGGAGAGGAAAGGTAGCATAGTTTTTAAAGACTGTCAGCTTTTAGGGCTTCCCTGGTGACACAGTGGTTAAGAATCTGCCTGCTAGTGCAGGGGACATGGGTTCGAGCTCTGGTCCGGGAAGATCCCACATGCCGCGGAGCAGCTGAGCCCGTGCGCCACAACTACTGAGCCCGCGTGCTACAGCTACTGCAGCCCGCATGCCTAGAGCCCGTGCTCCGCAACGAGAAGCCACCGCCACGAGAAGCCATCGCAATGAGAAGCCCACGCACCGCAATGAAGAGTAGGCCCCACTCACCCCAACTAGAGAAAAAGCCCGTGCACAGCAACGATGACCCAACACAGACAAAATAAAATAAACACAAATAAATTTTTAAAAAATTTAAAGACTATCAGCTTTTGGGCCAAGCAGGCTGGGCCTGAATCCTTGCTCTACACTAACTGTCTTGGTCAGCTCAGGCTGCTACAACAGAATACCATAGACTAGGGGGGTTTCTGAACAGCTGAAGTGTATCTCTCACAGTTCTGGAGGCTGGGAAGTTGAGCCCGCAACCTGGTTCATAGATAGCTGACTTCAGGCTGCATCTTCATACGGCACAAAAGGGCAAAAGAACAATCTGGAGACTCTATTATAAAGGAGTCGTGGGGCTTCCCTGGTGGCGCAGTGGTTGGGAGTCCGCCTGCCGATGCAGGGGGGACACGGGTTCGTGCCCCGGTCCGGGAAGATCCCACATGCCACGGAGCGGCTGGGCCCATGAGCTATGGCCGCTGAGCCTGCGTGTCTGGAGCCAGTGCTCCGCAATGGGAGAGGCCACAACAGTGAGAGGCCCGCGTATCGCCAAAAAAAAAAAAAAAAAAAAAAAGATATAAAGGAGTAGTGGAGCTCCACCTTCATGACTTAATCACCTCCCAAATGCCCCAACCTTTTAATACCAGCACACTGGGGGATGGGATTTCAACACATGAATTTCGGAGGACACAAGCGTTCGGTCCATAACACCGACTGTGAGACTCTGGATGATTTGCTTAATTTTACTGAGCCTGTTATCCTGACCATAAAATGGGGATGACAGTGGTATTTCTCCTCTCCAGAGATGAGAATATTCCATAAGATGCTGTGTGCCCTGCATCTAGTGCAGTGCCTGGGACATGATACCTACTCCATTAATTTATCTACCTTTTGTATTTTCCATTAGCCACTTACTAATAGCTGGGCAATATAGGTGGTCTCTCTGAGCTTTGCTTTCCTCCTTGGAAAACAGAGATAATAAAAGACCTACACTGGATAAAGAAGATGTGGCACATATATACAATGGAATATTACTCAGCCATAAAAAGAAACGAAATTGAGCTATTTGTAATGAGGTGGATAGACCTAGAGTCCATACTCTAGAGTGAAGTAAGTCAGAAAGAAAAAGACAAATACCATATGCTAACACATATATATGGAATTTAAGAAAAAAAAGTGTCATGAAGAACCTAGGGGTAAGACAGGAATAAAGACACAGACCTACTGGAGAATGGACTTGAGGATATGGGGAGGGGAAGAGTGAGCTGTGACAGGGCGAGAGAGAGTCATGGACATATACACACTAACAAACGTACGGTAGATAGCTAGTGAGAAGCAGCCGCATGGCACAGGGATATCGGCTCGGTGCTTTGTGACCACCTGGAGGGGTGTGATAGGGAGGGTGGGAGGGAGGGAGACGCAAGAGGGAAGAGATATGGGAACATATGTATATGTATAACTGATTCACTTTGTTATAAAGCAGAAACTAACACACCATTGTAAAGCAATTATACCCCAATAAAGATGTTAAAAAAAAAGAGACCTACACTGAAAGGTTGTCATGAGAACTGGAACGAGACTAACATATCTATCACTTAGAAGGTACTCAATAAATATAGCTATTATTAGAGTGGTCATGAAACTGGAGAAATTAAATCTAGGTATTTATCAGGAGACATTTTAGGATGAGCTTTTTATTTATTTATTTTAATTTATTTATTTATTTATTTTTGGCTGCGTTGAGTCTTCGTTGCTGCACACGGGTTTCCTCTAGTTGCGGCGAGCGGGAGCTACTCTTTGTTGCAGTGCGCGGGCTTCTCATTGGGGTGGCTTCTCTTGTTGCGGAGCATGGGCTCTTGGCACACGGGTTTCAGTACTTGTGGTGCACGGGCTCAGTAGTTGTTGCTCCCGGGCTCTAGAGCACAGGCTCCGTAGTTGTGGCGCACTAAGCCTTGTGCTTAGTGCAGAAACTAAATTTCTCTGCAGAAACTTAGTTTCTCTGCAGCATGTGGGATCTTCCCAGACCAAGGCTCGAACCCATGTCCCCTGCATTGGCAGACAGATTCTTAACCACTGCACCACCAGGGAAGCCCCAGGATAAGCTTTTTATTTTTTTTTAATTTATTTTTTATACAGCAGGTTCTTATTAGTCATCAATTTTATACACATCAATGTATACATGTCAATCCCAATCGCCCAATTCAGCACACCACCACCACTACCCCCCCGGGGCTTTCCCCACTTGGTGTCCATACATTTGTTCCCTACATCTGTGTCTCAACTTCTGCCCTGCAAACCGGTTCATCTGTACCATTTTTCCAGGTTCCACATACATGCGTTAATATACGATATTTGTTTTTCTCTTTCTGACTTACTTCACTCTGTAGGACAGCCTCTAGATCCATCCACGTCTCAACAAATGACTCAGTTTCATTCCTTTTTATGGCTGAGTAATATTCCATTGTATATACGTACCACATCTTCTTTATCCATTCGTCTGTCGATGGGCATTTAGGTTGCTTTCATGACCTGGCTATTGTAAATAGTGCTGCAATGAACATTGGGGTGCATGTGTCTTTTTGAATTATGGTTTTCTCACGGTATATGCCCAGTAGTGGGATTGCTGGATCATATGGTAATTCTATTTTTAGATTTGTAAGGAACCTCCATACTGTTCTCCATAGTGGCTGTATCAATTTACATTCCCACCAACAGTGCAACAGGGTTCCCTTTTCTCCACACCCTCTCCAGCATTTGTTGTTTGTAGATTTTCTGATGATGCCCATTCTTACTGGTATGAGGTGATATCTCATTGTAGTTTTGATTTGCATTTCTCTAATAATTAGTGATGTTGAGCAGCTTTTCATGTGCTTCTTGGCCATCTTTGGAGAAATGTCTATTTAGGTCTTCTGCCCATTTTTGGATTGGGTTGTTTGTTTCTTTAATATTGAGCTGCATGAGCTGTTTATATATTTTGGAGATTAATTCTTTGTCCATTGATTCGTTTGCAAATATTTTCTCCCATTCTGAGGGTTGTCTTTTCGTCTTTATGGTTTCCTTTGCTGTGCAAAAGCTTTTAAGTTTCATTAGGTCCCATTTGTTTATTTTGGTTTTTATTTCCATTACTCTACGAGGCAGATCAAAAAAGATCTTGCTGTGAGTTATGTCGTAGAGTATTCTACCTATGTTTTCCTCTAAGAGTTTTATAGGGTCCAGTCTTACATTTAGGTCTCAAATCCATTTTGAGTTTATTTTTGTGTATGGTGCTAGGGAGTGTTCTAATTTCATTCTTTTACATGTAGCTGTCCAGTTTTCACAGCACCACTTACTGAAGAGACTGTCTTTTCTCCATTGTATATCCTTGCCTCCTTTTTCAT